>NW_027664825.1:0-190000 GCF_963921795.1 Nannobrachium achirus | reverse complement strand
GGTTGCGTTGTATTTTGGAAATGGGCTTATTCTGTGTAAAATGACATATTTAGCCACTTGTACGCATGACCCCAACCACTGAAATAAGAATCTCTAAAACGATAGAAAGAAGTAAATAAAATCAATTTAACACTCATCTTTTATATTCTTTAATTACAATCTAAAATATGAACCCTTGTTGTAAAAAAACTGCTGAAAATAGCCGATCTACAAGCTCACAACGACTAGCAGAGCGAGACGTTATGAATTTGTAGATCTGCTATTTTTGGCTAAAGTTCTCAGTTCTCAGTTAGGGTTCAATTGGCTAATATAAAAAAGGAGAAAGGTTTGTATCAAACAAAGATTTGAAGGACCCCCTGTAGTAACTCTGTGGACCCCCTAGAGGTCCCGGACCCTCTGTTGAACACCCCTGAGCTAAAGTGTTCAAATAATCGTTGTGGAGTAAAAGAACAATATTTGCTTCTAAGAGGTGGAGTAGTTAACACTTAAGTTGCAATGATTTTCTCTTCAATGTCCCATGATGCCATGGTCTCCATAGACCTCCATGTAATTTATAGTGCACGGATTGTGCACGCCCATGCCTAGATGATGCAACACGTGTGTAGATGCTGTTCACAGCTTTCAAACAAAAAAATCCGCTTGGAAATCCGTTCAGGCATTCATGATTTATGAGCCATTATGTTTTCTTCAGATGTAAACAAACATGGCTGCTATGTTTGAAATAATTGGTTGGTATGGGGGTTAAACATGCAATTTCGCGATCGCGATCATGCCTAATACATTTCTGGAGGTCCAAAACATTTTTTGAAAAAAAAAAAAAAAAAAAAACATGGGAAAAAAAAAATATTTTTTTTCAAAAAACGGCCCAAACCACACACACACAGACACACACAGACACAGACACAGACACACACACAGACACACACACACACACACACACACACACACACACACACACACACACACACACACACACACACACACACACTAATAAGCAGACCAACACTGATATTTAGCCTCTGCTTGGCTCCAGCTCAACAAGCACATGTCAACAGCATTAGCTACTAACAGCTATCACCAGACAAGTCTAGGCATGTCAACACACACACACACACACACACACACACACACACACACACACACACACACACACAGACACAGACACACACACACACACACACACACACACACACACACACACACACACACACACACACACACACACACACACACACACACACACACACACACACCTGTACATAGCTAGCTTACAGCTAGCAGCTTTTAGTAGACCACATGCTATATTGCTAACACAACATGTGCTGTTAGCAGAAGTCATGTCAAGACATGTTTTGCCAATAAACTCCAAATAACTCCTAAATGATACACATCTTCTAACAAATACCCTCAACAACACAACATATATGTCCAATATACAGTAATTATCAATCATACAAGATGGATGCCTAATATTATCACTTTTAAAGAATGGATTATCAGAGAGGCTGAAAGACAGTGTGTACTCACCAAGCTGTTAATCCAGAGTGAAGGGAAAATGGCTGCTCCCATTGAATGTCACCTCTGCTGCAAGCTACAGACACAGTGGAGAATATACAGTGCCCCCTACAGGATGGAGGATAAAATTTAGCTCTCACAAAATATCACATCTTTAACAGTTACTCTTTGGAGTTTTGAGTATTGTTACTCAAGTATGTTTTTACTTCATAATGAGTACTTTTTCAATTCACAATGAGTACTTTTACTTTTGATACTTCAAAGTACTTTTACTCTATTTTACTGAAACTTTAATGTCACATTACTCTGGCATACTTTTGCCTAGCAATGTGATTTCAACTTTAAAATGCTCACATGACTTTGGACTGTTTCTGGCCAATAGGGACAAACTGTAAATGTTGAAGCCCCGCCCCCTCTGTAAGAGGAAGTGCCCTTCACCAAACAGGAAGTGCCTCTATTTATCATGAGCCGTTTGTCGTAGAGACGTGTGGATGGCGTCATATGACTTGATTAAGAGTCCGCATACACAACTTTGGTATTTTTCCAGCCAATAGGATGGGCTGTTATTGATTAAGCCCCGCCCCCTCTGTATTCCTTTTGGCTGGGTTTCAAACAGACACTACTCCAGTTCACAGCATGGTACTGTCTTGAAACTTGGTGTCTGGACTTAAACGGCCAATAGGGACGTATTACTTAAGCCCCGCCCCCTCTAAAGCCCCGCCCCTATCTTCCTATTGGCTTAGCTTTAAACAGCTTTATCTCCAGTTTGCAGCATGGTACCGTCTCAAAACTCGCTGTGTGTACTTACATGGCAAATAGGAACTATCTGTAAATGCTTAAGCCCCGCCCCCTCTGCATTCCTATTGGCTGGGCTTTAAACAGCCATGTCTCCACTTCCCAACACGTTACTGGTCACAAACTCGGTGGGTGGTCCCACAGTCCCAACGGCTAACCGCTAATGCTAATGCTAATGCTAACAAATGCTAACAAATGCTAATGCTAACACATGCTAATGCTAACAAATGCTAATGCTAAAAATGCTAATGATAATGCTAACACATGCTAATGCTAACAAATGCTAATGCTAACACATGCTAATGCTAACTAATGCTAATGCTAATAAATGCTGATGCTAACACATGCTAATGCTAACACATGCTAATGCTAACAAATGCTAATGCTAACACATGCTAATGCTAACACATGTTAATGCTAATGCCAACACTTGCTAATGCTAAAAATGCTAATGCTAATACTAACAAATGCTAATGCTAACACATTATAATGCTAATGCTAACAAATGCTAATGCTAACACATGCTAATGCTAATGCTAACAAATATGCTAATGCTATGCTAACACATGCAAATGTTAACAATTGCTAACAAATGCTAAAAATGCTAATGCTAACAAATGCTAATGTTAACAAATGCCTAATTTTTAAAGGAAAAAAATCAATGATAATGTTAGTGCTAAGAAAATGCTAACACCAACTGCTATACAAGGTTGCACACACTTAGCGAGCTGCAGGCACACTTAAAATGTCTTAGACATTTTCTTTTCTAGTTGTAATCCGCCATACTTAAGTCGGTCGGTCGGTAAGTAATGTTCTTGCAAATTTCGGCACGTAATAAGTGCCGCACAATTTACGCCACCGCCGCAATATATACATCAAAACGTGCGGCTCGGCCGGGAATGGTGTGCTATTACTTTTCTTTCCGATCCGCGTTACCATTGCGACGTAATTCGCAAAAAACGACGCCAAAAAACCCCATTGACTTAGAATGGGGGAAACTTCGGCACGTAATAACTGCCGCACGATTTACGCCACCCCCGCAATATATACATCAAAATGTGCGGCTCGGCCAGGAATGGTGTGCTATTACTTTTCTTTCCGATCCGCGTTACCATGGCAACGTAATTCGTAAAAAACTACGCTCAAAAACCCCCATTGACTTTGCATGGGGAAAAAATAGAAACTTTGGCGCCACATAACTCTGCCATACTTTTGCCTAGCAACGTGATTTAAACTTTAAAATGCACACACAACTTTGGTCTTTTTCCAGCCAATAGGGATGAGCTGTAATTGATTAAGCCCCGCCCCCTCTATAACAGGAAGTGCCCTTTGCCAAACAGGAAGTGCCTCTACGTCTCATGAACCGTTTATCGTACAGACTCGCGGCTGGTGTCATAAATATTTTTTTTCCTCAAAATTTTTTTTTTCTCAAAAAATTTTTTTTTCTCATTTTTTTCTCAATTTTTTTTTATCAATTTTTTTTTTCCCAAAGTTTTTTTTTCTCAATTTTTTTTCCTCAATTTTTTTTTCTCAAATTTTTTTTTCTCAAATTTTTTTTCTCAATTTGTTTTTCTCAATTTTTTTTTTCTCAAATCTTTTTTCTCAACATTTTTTTTCTCAATTTTTTTTTCTCAATCTTTTTTCTCAAAAAAAAAAAATTCTCAATTTTTTTTTTCTCTCACACAAGGTTGCACAGACTTAGCGAGCTGCAGGCACACTTAAAATTTCTTAGAAATTTTCTTTTCTAGTTATTATTATTATTATATAAGTATGGCGGATTACAATAAGTGTTTTGCCATTGCATGGCAGGCACACTTAATAATAGTACCCATGAAACTACATAGTAAATACCTGAGTGTTGATTTAACTCGAGAGAGAGTATAAACAGAACCAAATCGACCCATACAGGGTTTATTTGGTTCCATTTATACTCTCTCAGAGTTAAAAATGTATAAAACAGCACAGAGTGCCTATTGACCACACTAAGAATCATTATTAAGTGTGCCTGCCATGCAATGCAATGGCAAAACACTTATTGTAATCCGCCATACTTAATTAATTAAGTCTTTCGCCACGAATTTCTGCACGTAATAACTGCCGCACAATTTACGCCACCGCCGCAATATATACATCAAAACGTGCGGCTCGGCCGGGAATGGTGTGCTATTACTTTCCTTTCCGATCCGCGTTACCATTGCGACGTAATTCGCAAAAAACTACGCCAAAAAACCCCATTGACTTAGAATGGGGGAAACTTCGGCACGTAATAACTGCCGCACGATTTACGCCACCCCCGCAATATATACATCAAAATGTGCGGCTCGGCCGGGAATGGTGTGCTATTACTTTTCTTTCCGATCCGCTTTACGATTGCGATGTAATTCGCAAAAAACAACGCCCAAAAACTCCATTGACTTTGAATGGGGGACTCCGAAAAAAACCCAGAAACTTTGGCGCCACATAACTCTGCCATACGTTTGCCTAGCAACGTCATTTAAAATGTAAAAAGCTCACACAACTTTGGTCTTTTTCCGACCAATAGGGATGAGCTGTAATTGATTAAGCCTCGCCCCCTCTTTAACAGGAAGTGCCCTTCACCAAACAGGAAGTGCCTCTATAACTCATGAACCGTTTGTCGTACAGACTTGCGGCTGGTGTCATACCTTTCTTTTTTTCTCAAATTCTTTTTTCTCAAATTTTTTTTTCTCAATTTTTTTTTTCTCAAATTTTTTTTTCTCAATTTTTTTTTTTCTCAAAAATTTTTTTTCTCAAATTTTTTTTTTCTCAAAATTTTTTTTTTCTCAAATTTTTTTTTCTCAAATTTTTTTTCTCAATTTTTTTTTCTCAAAATTTTTTTCTAAAATTTTTTTTTCTCAAAAAAAAATTTTTCTCAAAATTTTTTTCTCAAAATTTTTTTTTCTCAAAAAAATTTTTTCTCAATTTTTTTTTTCTTAACATTTTTTTTTTCTCAAAATTTTTTTTCTCAAAATTGTTTTCTCAAAATTATTTTTTTCTCAACTTTTTTTTCTCATAATTTTTTTATTCAAAATGTCTTTTTCTCAAAAGTTTTTTTCTCAATTTTTTTTTCTCACAAAACAATTTTTTCTCAAAAAACTGTCGTTAAAGTGCGACCCGTGAAAACGGCCAAAAATGCTCCAAAACGCCACTAATTAGTCGAAATGGCTGACTTCCTGTTTGGTTTCTGATTGGCTGCTGGCCTTGTGATGTGGGTAGAGCTGCGAGGGCCTGGTCATCGCTGCTTGCAGCTTTAATTCATTAATCGTCCATGACCTTAATTGGGGCCTATTTCGCCAAACAGGAAGTGCCCCTCACCAAACAGGAAGTGACCCTTGATCTCGTGAACCGTTTGTCATACAGACACGCGGGTTGCGTCAAATGAAATAACGCTAATGCTAACACCAACCGCTACACAAGGTTGCACAGACTTAGCGAGCTGCAGGCACACTTAAAATTTCTTAGAAATTTTCTCTTCTAGTTAAGTGTGCCTGCCATGCAACGCAATGGCAAACACTTATTGTAATCCGCCATACTTAATAATCACGCCACAAATTTGGAGCCGTAATAACTGCCGCACAATTTACGCCACCGCCGCAATATATACATCAAAACGTGCGGCTCGGCCGGGAATGGTGTGCTATTACTTTTCTTTCCGATCCGCGTTACCATTGCGACGTAATTCGCAAAAAACGACGCCAAAAAACCCCATTCACTTAGAATGGGGGAAATTTCGGCACGTAATAACTGCCGCACGATTTACGCCACCGCCGCAATATATACATCAAAACGTGCGGCTCGGCCGGGAATGGTGTGCTATTACTTTTCTTTCCGATCCGCGTTACCATTGCGACGTAATTCGCAAAAAACGACACCCAAAAACCCCATTGACTTAGAATGGGGGACTCCGAAAAAAACCCAGAAACTTTGGCGCCACATAACTCTGCCATACTTTTGCCTAGCAACGTGATTTAAACTTTAAAATGCACACGTAACTTTGGTCTTTTTCCGGCCAATAGGGATGAGCTGTAATTGATTAAGCCCCGCCCCCTCTGTAACAGGAAGTGTCCTTTGCCAAACAGGAAGTGCCTCTATAACTCATGAACCGTTTGTCGTACACTCGCGGCTGGTGTCATAATTTTTTTTTTCTCAAAAATGTTTTTTTTTTCTCAAAATTTCTTTTTTCTCAAAAAAATTTTTTCTCAAATTTTTTTTTCTCAAATTTTTTTTCTCAATTTTTTTTTCTCAAATTTTTTTTTCTCAAAATTTTTTTTTCTCAAAATTTTTTTCCTCAATTTTTTTTTCTCAAAATTTTTTTCTCAAATTTTTTTTTCTCAATTTTTTTCTCAATTTTTTTTTCTCAAATTTTTTTTTCTCAAATTTTTTTTTCTCAAATTTTTTTTTCTCAAATTTTTTTTTCTCAAAATTTTTTTTTCTCAAATTTTTTTTTCTCAATTTTTTTTTCTCAAATTTTTTTTTCTCAAATTTTTTTTTCTCAAATTTTTTTTTCTCAAATTTTTTTTTCTCAAAATTTTTTTTTCTCAAATTTTTTTTTCTCAAATTTTTTTTTTGAGAAAAAAAACGGCAAAACCCTTTTGCCGTTTTTTTCGGAGTCCCCCATTCTAAGTCAATGGGGTTTTTGGGTGTCGTTTTTTGCGAATTACGTCACAATGGTAACGCGGATCGGAAAGAAAAGTAATAGCACACCATTCCCGGCCGAGCCGCACGTTTTGATGTATATATTGCGGCGGTGGCGTAAATCGTGCGGCAGTTATTACGTGCCGAAATTTCCCCCATTCTAAGTGAATGGGGTTTTTTGGCGTCGTTTTTTGCGAATTACGTCGCAATGGTAACGCAAATTTTTTTTTTCTCAATTTTTTTTTCTCAAATTTTTTTTTCTCAAAAAATTTTTTTTTTCTCAAATTTTTTTTTCTCAATTTTTTTTTCTCAAAAAATTTTTTTTCTCAAAATTTTTTTTTCTCAAATTTTTTTTTTCTCAATTTTTTTTTCTCAATTTTTTTTTTCTCAAAATGTTTTTTTCTTAATTGGGGCCTATTTCGCCAAACAGGAAGTGCCCCTCACCAAACAGGAAGTGACCCTTGATCTCGTGAACCGTTTGTCATACAGACACGCGGGTTGCGTCAAATGAAATAACGCTAATGCTAACACCAACCGCTACACAAGGTTGCACAGACTTAGCGAGCTGCAGGCACACTTAAAATGTCTTAGAAATTTTCTCTTCTAGTCTACTCTATATTTAAGTGTGCCTGCCATGCAACGCAATGGCAAAACACTTATTGTAATCCGCCATACTTAATGATAATCACGCCACAAATTTGGAGCCGTAATAACTGCCGCACAATTTACGCCACCGCCGCAATATATACATCAAAACGTGCGGCTCGGCCGGGAATGGTGTGCTATTACTTTTCTTTCCGATCCGCGTTACCATTGCGACGTAATTCGCAAAAAACGACGCCAAAAAACCCCATTCACTTAGAATGGGGGAAATTTCGGCACGTAATAACTGCCGCACGATTTACGCCACCCCCGCAATATATACATCAAAATGTGCGGCTCGGCCGGGAATGGTGTGCCATTACTTTTCTTTCCGATCCGCGATACGATTGCGATGTAATTCGCAAAAAACGACGCCCAAAAACCCCATTGACTTAGAATGGGGGACTCCGAAAAAAAAACAGAAACTTTGGCGCCACATAACTCTGCCATACTTTTGCCTAGCAACGTGATTTAAACTTTAAAATGCACACGTAACTTTGGTCTTTTTCCGGCCAATAGGGATGAGCTGTAATTGATTAAGCCCCGCCCCCTCTGTAACAGGAAGTGTCCTTTGCCAAACAGGAAGTGCCTCTATAACTCATGAACCGTTTGTCGTACAGACTCGCGGCTGGTGTCATAATTTTTTTTTTCTCAAAAATGTTTTTTTTTTCTCAAAATTTCTTTTTTCTCAAAAAATCTTTTCTCAAATTTTTTTTTCTCAAATTTTTTTTCTCAAAATTTTTTTTTCTCAAATTTTTTTTTCTCAAAATTTTTTTTTCTCAAATTTTTTTTCCTCAATTTTTTTTTCTCAAAATTTTTTTTTCTCAATTTTTTTTTTCTCAATTTTTTTCTCAACATTTTTTTTTCTCAAATTTTTTTTTCTCAAATTTTTTTTTCTCAAATTTTTTTTTCTCAAATTTTTTTTTCTCAAATTTTTTTTTCTCAAAATTCTTTTTTCTCAAATTTTTTTTTCTCATTTTTTTTTCTCAAATTTTTTTTTCTCAAATTTTTGTGCTCAATTTTTTTTTTCTGAATTTTTTTTTCTCAATTTTTTTTTCTCAAACTTTTTTTTCCTCAAACATTTTTTTTCTCAAAAATCTTTTTTTTTCTCAATTTTTTTTTCTCAAAAAAAAAAGTCTTTAAAGTGCGACCCGTGATAACGGCCAAAAATGCGCCAAAACGCCACTAATTAGTCGAAATGGCTGTGGGTGGTGTCATATGAAGAACCATAATGTTAAAGCTTATGCAAAAAATGCTAATGATGATCTGTCTACATATTTACTGAGCCTAGCTCAGGTCTGAGCTAGGCCTGAGCTAGGTCTGAGCTAGGTCTGAGCTAGGCCAAACAGGGCCAAACACTTCATAATGACTGATCACTCACTGACTTTTCATTTAGACCACCAGGATATAGTTGTAATACATGATAATAGATTATATTGTGTTATAACCACTATTATAATCTATTATAGTGTATTATAATTATCATAGTAATACATTAATACTTTATAGTGTATTATAATCAGTTATAATCCATTAATGTATATTATAATTTAGGATAGTTGTAATACAAATGTATATTGTATTATAATCACAGTTAAAAGGGTCAATTTGTTTCTTACCGATAGGGGTACTTTTGTGTAATGGAAAATGTTGATAGTTTTATGTGGTGCGGTGTGGTGTGGTGTAGTGTGGTGTGGTGTGGTGCTAAAGCTGCAGTCGAAAAGGGGCTTTAGAAATGTCTGCCCCTGCCTCTCTAATATTCTCTGCACGTCCCTGTCCGTGATTATTCTGACGGGCAGCCGAGAGCGCAGGAGCTAGGAGGAAAGTTTTGTGATGCGAGCTGTGGTGTCGTGGTGGACACTAACTGGACAGTAACATACTCACTGCCTGGACAGGTTTGTGTTTGTTGTGTGATGTCATGTCACTGTGTGTGTTGAGCTAGGGACTGAGTTCAAGATTTTCTGCATAATGCACGGCTTTGCACGCACGGCCTGCGTCGCAACTCTCCGCTGATGGCTCGCCTATTCGAGGCGGGCGAGGTGCACTCAGCGCCGCTCACTGCGTCAAGCTTCTGCTACTCTCAAAGTAGCCTATTGAAAAATAAGCATAATATAGCATCGGACAAAGACGCTGCAAGATCGGGTCCGTTTTCCCCGGGTCCATTTTAGGGTCGGGGCCAATTTAATTCGGCTCTGGGTCCAATTTAATTTAGCTCTGGTTCGGACCGGATCCAACCACACTATCGGATCTATTTCGGTCCGGGGATAGAAAATCTGTAGTTTTCTCGGGGCCGGTTCGGCTCGGTCCAAATTTCCTCGGTTCCATTTCGGCTCGGATCCCATTTTTTGGACCCGTGCTACCCTCTAACACACACACACACACACACACACACACACACACACACACACACACACACACACACACACACACACACACACACAAACGCTTTTTCAAGCTTGATGGTTTGATGGAGGGACAATTAAAACATGTTTTAAGTTCTTATTTTAGTTGTTTCTCATAAGCTCGCAGAGCTCATGCTTATGAGTCTGTCTCTCATAAGACAGACAGACAGACAGACAGACAGACAGACAGACACACACACACACACACACACACACACACACACACACACACACACAATTTAATATGCCCAGCCAGAGGGTAATCAATCTATCTGTGTATCTGTGCGTCGGAATTGTGAACTTGATGAGTAGAGGGGGGCGACTTCACGGAGGTACGGACAGGCGGACAGACAGACGGACGGACGGACAGACAGACTGACGGACAGACAGACAGACGGACAGGCGGACAGACAGACAGACGGACAGACAGACAGACGGACAGGCGGACAGACAGACGGACGGACGGACGGACGGACAGACAGACAGCGTCGTGGACTCGTGCGCAAGTGCGCCTTGTATAGCCTATATTCCATGTTTGGGCCAACGATATCATTGTTAACAGACCCCATGCAGCCAGAACAATCCAGAACGACCCGGGAGGGTCGGGATTGGTCGCCAAACAGCGAAAAATAGCCGATCTACAAGCTCACAACGAGGTGTGTCTACAGACTCACAGGGGTGTGTGTGTGTGTGTGTGTGTGTATGTGTGTGTGTGTGTGTGTGTGTGTGTGTGTGTGCGTGAGAGACTTTTATTCAGTGCTTTTATTCCTCTCCGTTGGTCTCCGCCATGTTGGAGCCATGATAACTAGCGGCGGCTCCTATTGGTCCATGTGACCCTATGGTCCCGCCCCGTTCCTTTTGATTGACAGACACCGAAGTCAAGCACTTGTCCTGTTAAAGCAGCAGAGTGAAATGTGTAAAAGCAGTCCTTATGAAATAAAAAGAGGTCCCGCCCCACACCACTGCTGTTGATTGACAGACACCGAAGCAAATCATTGCATAGCGTGCAAAACAGCGTGAAATAAATAAAAAACACAATGAAATAAATAAATAACACAATGAAATAAATAAAAAAACACAATGAAATAAATAAAAAACACAATGAAATAAATAAAAGCACCATTAAATGAAAAACACAATAACATGAAAAAAACGTATTTATTTATTTAATTGCATTTTTTATTTATATCATTGTGTTTCATTTATTTATTTCATTGTGTTTTTTATTTATTTCATTGCTGTATTTATTATCTATTTTTTGGGCAATTTTCCCAGATAAAAGTGACCATGAAAATTCCATCATGAATTAAATAAATTTTAAATGGAAAGTCACAATTAAATAAATAAAAAGCACACTTAAATGAAAACACAATGCAATAAATAAATACATTTATTTATTTAATTGCATGATCTATTTATATCATTGTGTTTTTTTATTTATTTCATTGCGTTTTTTATATAATTCATTGCATTATTCATTAAGTGTGCCTGCCATGCAATGGCAAAACACTTATTGTAATCCGCCATACTTATATAATAATAATAATAACTAGAAAAGAAAATTTCTAAGAAATTTTAAGTGTGCCTGCAGCTCGCTAAGTCTGTGCAACCTTGTGTAGCGGTTGGTGTTAGCATTAGCGTTATTAACATTAGCATTTTTTTGCATAAACGTTAACATTATTGTTCTTCATATGACACCACCCACATGTCTGTACGACAAACGGTTCACGAGAAAACGGGTCACTTCCTGTTTGGTGAGGGGCACTTCCTGTTTGGCGAAATAGGCCCCAATTAAGTTTAAGGACTCTTAATCTTGTCATTTGACGCAACCCGCGTGTCTGTATGACAAACGGTTCACGAGATCAAGGGGCACTTCCTGTTTGGCGAAATAGGCCCCAATTAAGGTCATGGACGATTAATGAATTAAAGCTGCAAGCAGCGATGACCGGGCCCTCGCAGCTCTACCCACGTCACAAGGCCAGCAGCCAATCAGAAACCAAACAGGAAGTCAGCCATTTCGACTAATTAGTGGCGTTTTGGCGCATTTTTGGCCGTTATCACGGGTCGCACTTTAACGACAGTTTTGTGAGAAAAAAAAAGTTTTTTGAGAAAAAAAAAAGTTTTTTGAGAAAAAAAAAAGTTTTTTGAGGAAAAAAAAAAATTTGAGAAAAAAAAAATGTGAGAAAAAAAAATGTGAGAAAAAAAAATTGAGAAAAAAAAATTTTGAGAAAAAAAATGTTTTGAGAAAAAAAAAATTTGAGAAAAAAAGAATTTGAGAAAAAAAAAATTGAGAAAAAAACATTTTTGAGAAAAAAAAAATTGAGAAAAAAAAAATTTGAGAAAAAAAAAATTGAGAAAAAAAATTTTTGAGAAAAAAAAATTTTTGAGAAAAAAAAATTTTTGAGAAAAAAAAATTTTGAGAAAAAAAAAATTGAGAAAAAAAAAAATTATGACACCAGCCGCGAGTCTGTACGACAAACGGTTCATGAGTTATAGAGGCACTTCAGAGGGGGCGGGGCTTAATCAATTACAGCTCATCCCTATTGGCCGGAAAAAGACCAAAGTTGTGTGTGCATTTTAAAGTTTAAATCACGTTGCTAGGCAAAAGTATGGCAGAGTTATGTGGCGCCAAAGTTTCTGTTTTTTTTTTCGGAGTCCCCCATTCTAAGTCAATGGGGTTTTTGGGCGTCGTTTTTTGCGAATTACATCGCAATCGTATCGCGGATCGGAAAGAAAAGTAATAGCACACCATTCCCGGCCGAGCCGCACGTTTTGATGTGTATATTGCGGGGGTGGCGTAAATCGTGCGGCAGTTATTACGTGCCGAAATTTCCCCCATTCTAAGTGAATGGGGTTTTTTGGCGTCGTTTTTTGCGAATTACGTCGCAATGGTAACGCGGATCGGAAAGAAAAGTAATAGCACACCATTCCCGGCCGAGCCGCACGTTTTGATGTATATATTGCGGCGGTGGCGTAAATTGTGCGGCAGTTATTACGAGCAGAAATTTGCAAGAACATTACTTACTGACTGACTGACTGACTTAAGTATGGCGGATTACAATAAGTGTTCTGCTATTGCATAGCAGGCACACTTAAATATAAAAGATGAGTGTTAAATTGATTTCATTTACTTCTTTCGATTGTTTTAGAGATTCTTATTTCAGTGGTTGGGGGCATGCGTACAAGTGGCTAAATATGTCATTTTACACAGAATAAGTCCATTCCCAAGATACAACGCAACCTTTCATGGTTGGATGTGATTTATGGGGGCTAGAAGTGTTACTGTAAATAGCAATAAAGAAACCGCTGGCTTATTGTGTCTAAAAAGACATATTTAGCCACTTGTACGCATGCTCCCATGCGTACGCATGCCCCACATGCGTACGCAGCTATCTGTCTCTCTCACAGAAAGGTTGGGTAAACTTAAAACCAAAGTTATCCTTTCTCCTCTTATACCCTAACACAAGTTACCTCCCCTAGACCCTATATAAAGTTCCTAACACATCCTAACACGTCCTAACACATCCGCATCCTGCCTAAGGTCCACTTGACCAGTTAACATAAAATGATACAGTAAACATGATGATAATGACACATTGTATTTACTAGAAGCTGGCGGCGACCTGGCCAACTCGGAACAATGTAAATAGGGAATGAATGCCCCGCCCTTTAATGCAAACCCCATTATACCTGTTTTCATAGGACCCGTTTTGACCATCTGTCTGCCTGTGTCCATTTATGCCCATATATGGAGATATCTGTATCTGTCTGTCTGTCGGCGTCCATTTTATGTCCATATATGGAGATCACTGCAGTTATAGTTCTGGGTCCATTTTATGCCCATATATGCCCATATATGGAGATATCTGTCTATCTGCGTCCATTTTATGCCCATATATGGAGATCTCTGTATCTGTCTGTCTGTGTCCCTTTTATGCCCGTATATGGAGATCTTTGTGATTCTGCGTCCATTGTATGCCCATATATGCCATATATGGAGATATCTGTTTATCTGCGTCCATTTTATGCCCATATATGAGATCTCTGTCGCTTTTTCAAACAGATGGTCAAAAGGGTCCTATGACAACAGGTATAATGGGGTTTGCATTAAAGGGGGAACCAGCGCTGTGTCTGCAACACAGTCGGAGGCACAGACAGATACAGAGATCTCCATAATGGGAATAAAGGGACACAGACAAACAGATGGAGGAGGAGACAAACTTAATGCAAACCCCATTATACCTGTTGTCATAGGACCCGTTTTGACCATCTGTTTGCCTGTGTCGATTTATGCCCATATATGGAGATATCTGTATCTGTCTGTCTGCGTCCACTTTATGCCGAGATCTTTGACCATCTGTTTGCCTGTGTCCATTTATGCCCATATATGGAGATATATGTATCTGTCTGTCTGCATCCATTTTATTCTGCGTCCATTGTATGCCCATATATGCCATATATGGAGATATCTGTTTATCTGCGTCCATTTTATGCCCATATATGAGATCTCTGTCGCTTTTTCAAACAGATGGTCAAAAGGGTCCTATGACAACAGGTATAATGGGGTTTGCATTAAAGGGGGAACCAGCGCTGTGTCTGCAACACAGTCGGAGGCACAGACAGATACAGAGATCTCCATAATGGGAATAAAGGGACACAGACAAACAGATGGAGGAGGAGACAAACTTAATGCAAACCCCATTATACCTGTTGTCATAGGACCCGTTTTGACCATCTGTTTGCCTGTGTCGATTTATGCCCATATATGGAGATATCTGTATCTGTCTGTCTGCGTCCACTTTATGCCGAGATCTTTGACCATCTGTTTGCCTGTGTCCATTTATGCCCATATATGGAGATATATGTATCTGTCTGTCTGCATCCATTTTATGCCCATATATGGAGATCTATGCAGACACAGTGCCAGTTCCGGAAAATCCTGATGTCAGACATCAGAATCCGAACCTTTCGTGCTGGTTCCAGAAAATCGTGTATCGGGTCGGGTCGAGGCCGAGCACTGCACTACCTGCTGCGGTGGGGAACGCGCATGCCGAATTTGAAATAGGGAATGAATGCCCCACCCTTTAATGCAAACCCCATGAATGCCCCACCCTTTAATGCAAACCCCAATATACCTGTTGTCATAGGACCCGTTTTGACCATCTGTTTGTCTTTGTCCACTTATGCCCATATATGAAGATCTCTGCACACACAGTACCGGTTGCGGAAAACTCTGATGTCAGACATCAGCTCCGCATACGGGCATTCATTTTATTCCCATATATGGAGAACGCGCGTGCCGGTGGGACGAACGGTTCTCAAGATATGCGGATTACATACATACATACACACTGGGCGGCCGAGCGTCTAGTCGGCGCCCTGGCCAACTCGGGAACAATGTAAATAGGGGATGAATGCCCCGCCCTTTAATGCAAACCCCATTATACCTGTTGTCATAGGATCTGTTTTGACCATTTGTTTGTGTGTGTCCATTTATGCCCATATATGGGGATATCTGTCTGTCTACGTCCATTTTATATCCATATATGGAGATCTCTGTAGGACCCGTTTTTACCATCTGTTTGCCTGTGTCCATTTATGCCCTGCGGCGGGGAACGCGCGTGCCGAATTTGAAATAGGGAATGAATGCCCCACCCTTTATTGCAAACCCCATTATACCTGTTGTCATAAGAGCCGTTTTGACCACATGTTTGCCTGTGTCCTTTTATGCCCATATAGGAACATCAGAATACGTAACCATGGCATTTTTTGTTGACTCATGTGGCGTACGTGATGTCAGAGCCTTTTATGAAGTGATGTCACAATGAGTCAGCGCTTGCGCCGATTTCCTCCGGAACAGCCTGATGTCAACAATCAACCCCGCATAAGGAGATTCCGAACGTTTCGCGCCGGTTCGGGAAAACCGCGCGTCGGGTCGAGAAGCCGGTGGGACGAACGGTTCTCGAGATACGCGGATTACAGACACGCAGAGACTTCTCGCATTTATAGATAGATAAAGCACACTGTAAAATACAAGTCAATCCCAAGGTGTTTTGAATACAATGCAAGTCAAAGACATAGCAAAGAAAGCTTGAATCGATAAAAACTATTCTTTTACTAAAAACATAACATCAACTCACAGGCATATTGGTGAATATTCTAACCCTAACTAACCCTAGCCCTAACCCAGGCCTGAATATATATATTTTTCCCCTCCATCGATAAATCCCACAATGATGATACAGATTGAATTGTGAAAAAATTAAAACAGAGGGAACAAATGCAAATGTCCCCCTTTTTTATTGCCACGGCCGGAAATACACCCCAATAGGCTAGTCAATCTAAGGTTTGACCCAAAAGAAATTCCAATAGTAATGGTTCAAGGTTTTTTATGATCCTTAGGGTCATCCAAATAACATATTAAAAGTTGTGAATTATATATTTAGTGGATCAAGGTAAATTTAGGGGGTTCAAGTTTGGGTCCATTCACTTACTACAGTATACAGGAAAAAAGACCCCCCAAAAAATCTTCTTTAAGTAGCATGTGAGTTTCTGAACCGACAAGCACACAACGCCTCGTGGTGCGAGGCGTTGTGTGCTTGTAGATCTGCTATTTTCACTAGTTTAGTTCATTTTTAAAACAATACAAAACGAAAGGTCTTGGACATACAAGGTTTCCACCCGACAACGACGATATCCTCCTAGTGAGGGAACCTTCACAACACATACTGTACTAGGTATCAAAGGGGCTTGAGCCCCTGCCCTTTTATCTGTCTGTAAAAAGTGCCCTCTCCAGACCACGATCGCTGTTACGCCACATCTCCAGTAATGACTTGATTATGCTTAGTTCAGTGTGGTATCACACATCAAAAATAGATGACCTTGCAGAGCGACGCGTTGTGAGCTTGGTGGTTGTCTATTTTCGATATTTCCACCAAAAGGCCATTTTAGACATTTTAGCCCCTGCCTCTTTAACATTTTCTGCATGTCCCTGACCTGCATGTTGGGTGCATAATTGGGTTTCGCTAGAGAATTCATTGATCGGTGAGTGATCGTGATCGGCCGATAATGCCTCTATCGGCTTTGATCAGTATGGGCTTTGCCGATCTAAAAGCTATCAGCTATTCTCACAATATTTATCTGTGGGACTAAATGTAACCTCATCATCAACTCCTGCAAGTTGAATTGGACACTAAAGGACCTCAGCCTGCAATCTCCCAATGTTTATACTTAATATACAATGTTAATGTTTAGTAAGAAGAATCATTAAATATATAAATGCTGCAATAATTTATGAATTTGACGCTGTGATCGGGAATGTTGGTATCGGCAGATACTGATTCCAGTTGATCAGTGATCCATATCGGCCCCAAACATCACAATCGGAGCATCTCTAGGTTTCGCATCCATTGCTGCCCATATTTTGATGCCATACTTTACTGGCTTGGAAAGCATGTATGTCTGAGAGGGCAATGGCCTCTGAATGCCACCAGCCTTTCATCCAGTGTTACAACAGGACATGGTTTGTAGAATAGCGGAAGGCACTCTGCCCACTTGTCCCACACAGTCCTGACTGGTGCCAGCTTGTCCCCTTGTCAAATCGGATTATTCTGGACAACATTTTGAACCGTTTCAAAGACATGGTTGCTTGAAAAATGGACCTGCATGTCTCTGCACCCTCGAGGCTTTGTATTGATTCATCCTTGGACCTGTAGACGCCATATGAGAAGCCCAAAATATGCTTCCAATTGGATTTCCTCAATTTCCTTCCAGTTCTCACCAAAAACTAGCCTCCCTTCTAAATTGGTCATCAGCTTTAGTGATCTGGAGATGAGCAGCTCAAAAGCTGATTTGACATCAGTGATGTTAGTCACTGCCATCCTGGCTTCATCTTGATGATGTTTTCAGCATTAAGTCTTCCTTTATGTTTAGGGGTTGATGACCCTTGTATTTCATTAATGAAGGTTTCTCTTGGAGTAACATGAACAACTTCATCTTCAGATGGTGTATAATCTGAATCCTCATGATCCTCATCACTGACGTTATCTTCAAATTCTGACTCATTCGATTCTATGTCGCTGTCATGTCCATCTTGTCCTCTTGCTGGTCATTCATGTTTCCAAGATACCCAAGGGCTGTCCTCCAATTCTCCTCACTCATCCCGTCACGTTGTCAGTCACCTGCGGAGTGCATCTTGTGTAGGTTTGGACAAATGTTATACCTGTCTCCCCTCTACCTTGAGAGGGGATTCGGTTTTCTCTGGGTTTCTGCGAGTGCTTTATCGGAGTACCTACATGCAGATCCAATTCATCACCAAACCATAATAAATACGTTGCCCATTTTATATTCAATAGAAGAAGAAAAACATCTATGAGTTGTCCTGATTGAACTATAGTAAAACGTGTAAATGGTGCTAACACGGATCAAACAGGATCAAGGCATTTGAAAAAAAGAAAAAAAAACATAGTATCCGCTCACTCAGGACTAACAGCCTTTATTTAATTAAAAGGCAACTGCCATAATGTTTTGACCTTGGTAGGTCTTCATCAGGGCAAAATGAAATATACAACAGACAACATCATTGTATAGTAGACCAACTAGAACAGTGTTTCTCAAACTTTTACATTTCAAGGTCTTCCCTCAACTCTGACAGTGTACAAGTGGAACCAAATGGAGCCGTTAGTTCCCATTTGGGACCCATTTGGTTCCATGTGTATACTGTTAGAGTTACAGACACGTATGGGTCCATTTAGACCCCCATAAAGGAACCCACAAAGTCCCTGGAATCCACTTTGAGAACCACTGAACTAGAACACGTGAGAATAGCTAAGCAAGCCATGAATGGACGCAACACCCCCCATGGGCTCAATGAAAACATTGCTTTGATGTGCTTTCTCTAAATATTACTCTTTTCAAAGTTGATCCTCCTTACGTATTATTCTTTTACATACCTATGGCAGAGACTTCAGGAGACTTGTCAACTCTTTCATTGACTCCTCCTTTATTTTCTCGGCCTTCAGAAGTCGCTGAGGAATGCCTGTGACTACAGAAAGATAAATACAGTACTAACATTTAAACAGTATTAAGTCACATAATTATGAGTGCTGGATTAGTGAATGTTCAATGTAGGGCTTTGTTTCCCAAATTGGGGGATTGTTAGGTACTTGAGAGAGAGAGAGAGAGCTGCTTGCAATGGAAAAAAAAATAATAATAATAGTTTGACCCCTCATAAGCTACTTAAAGCAGAATTTCTTTACTTTTTTCCCTGTATAGTAAGGACAAGGGTATCCCAACTTTAGCAGCAGATAACACCAATTTAGCTGTGACTCTGGAAGGGTTATAATACCAAAATAATATCTACAGACAGAGCTTCTCAAAAATGATAAGTAACTTTGCCGCCTTTGATATAGCGACATCTCGTATGGCCCATGGACTAAGGGTGTCCTTGGCTTGAAAGGTAAAAGGTAAAGACCCCTGTAGACCCCTGTTTTACTCTAGCAACACTATATATTTTTTTTTTAATCTGAATCGAGGGTTGCAATGCCTTTCATAGTGATTCAATGCATCAAAATCTTTTTTTTTTCTTCTTTTTTTCCCCCCTGATTGTATTGAACAACGTCAAACTCACTAATATTGCATGTTTGATAATATGGAAAGTTTGAATAATCCTCTTTCTATCTGCAAAGTCTATCAGAAAAATCCACAAAAGACATGTTATGAGTTACTTTCTGTCAAGAAATCCAAGCAGACATGATATTCTAAGTGTTGAACTTCGGTAGCACTTGTATTCTATAACGCCATGTCCCGCTGCCTCCTGCATTTCCCACGAGTGCTTCCAAAACTTTTCTTGACAGAAAGTAGCTCATAACATGTCTACGGTGGATCTTTCTGAAACAAACACTTTGCAGATAGAAGCTTTCCATATTGCCGCAATATTAAAGTGTGACGTTGTTTACAACGTAATACAATCAGATACAAAAAAAAAAAAAAACATTGGGAGGTATTGCAATCCTAGATTCATCAGATTTAAAAACAAATCTAGTGTTGCAATTTGCGGCTAGTTTTACTCTATTGTCAGACTGATAGTTGTGACAAATATTGCATATTTTAACATAGTGCCCAGACATGAAAGGGTTAATTGTCCACGTTGCCGGCAACTTTGCCCCATTCGCGGCCATTCTCTTATTTTGAAGGCCGGAAGTAGATTGCGTACACGGATGGTCTTGACGATCGTTGTAGTTGACGAGCCTCTAGTGCCTGTCACGTGCACGGTCCACCCTAAGATGGCGGAATATTGATTTGGCATGTATTTCTTTTCCCATATTCCTTTCCAGAGACACATAACAGTTCTGAAATCTGGCAAACAGCCAGTACTGGAGAAGAGTGGCCAGAAATATCACTGCCCATGCCCATTCTGTCCAACAGATGTCTTTAGCCAACAAAGCCATATGCTTGCAAGTCACATCTGTTGGGGCACTTCAAAAGACCTGTGTTTCATACATTTTTGGTGTGACTTCATTTGCTGTTTATCCTATATTATGCATGGCAACATTATAGTGAAAGTTGTATGACAATCTTTAAAGGTCCTGAGAGACATTTCCACGGCATTGCATTTTTTTTTCTTTTTTTTTTTTTTTTTTTTAGATTTGTTCATCTGCAAGTGTAGTTTGAATTGTCACTCAACTGCACAGTGGAAGTGGACTTCCACTGTGCATACTGCCCTTCAACTTATCTCTGTCAAACACATTGAAAAATGTGAAGACCACCCCATGGAGCCGTCCTCTCTGGAGTCGTCCTCTCTACACTGTCCCCTGGAGCAGTCCTCCCTACAGCGTCTCATGGAGTTGTCCTCTCCAGAGCCATCCTCTCTCCACCGTCCCATGGAGCAGTCCTCTCTACAGCCTCCCATGAAGCATATTGCTCATTAAAATCATTACATTCACTGATGGTATGTGATGGAAGTTAATTGGTTGCATGTGTGATTGTTTATACAGGTAACATGGCTGTGACAAAGCTATTCAAGGGTGAACCTGGTCACCTCGTTCCATGACTCCTTAGTTGAGAGTAACCTCTTTCTCATGGCCGGTAGGATGGTGGCACATGGCTTTATCCACGGACGTCCTGGTTATCCAGGACGAGCTGTGGTCCATGTCTTGTCATTGTGGGGGGCACATTGGACACAGCCACGATAGTGCTTCAGGACTGTCCGGATCTAGATATCTGTGAAGTGATCCAGCTGGTGAGTATTATTAGTTCCCTGAAACCTTACCAAGACTATAAAGAAATCTGATTGAATTCTTATGGCATACAATTGTTGTCAATACAAAGCTGCGGGGAGATGACCCGATTGCAGAGCCAGACAGAGCTTGAATATTGGAGCTGTGTCTATCATGGAGTGTCCCCCCTGTCATTGAAGGCAACAGGAAGTGGCTGTTTGAGCGTCTTCTTAAACATGCGGTAAGGATTGTCCTTCAAGCTATGCAATTTATTCTTGGCCCTTCTCAGGGCGGTGGCTGGCAGTGTTAATCTTAGCCTTAGTTTTTTGAATAACACACCATTTAGTCTTAGTCCTGTCTTAGTCTTTTGAAACTCTTTTAGTCTAGTCTTAGTCAACTAAATATCAAAACATTTTAGTCTTAGTCTTTTGGGATTAGTCTTAGACTTTGTCTTTGTCTTTTATAGTTTATATAGATAGTTTAGTTTAGGCTAAATATAACTACATAATTATGAACAGTCATTGCGATGGCCAAAGCGCTAAACCTCCTATCTGCGAAAATCACTTTGTTGGGAAAATGAAAAAGAAAACTAAAAAGCTGTGTGTTTTTCTTGCACAATGCTATTTGTTAATGATACCCATCACATAATACACCATTTCTGGATTTCTGGACTATATTACAATATTAGAGGTCTCATACAGGGGGAGAAAAGCACTCTGCTTGTACAGTTCGTGGTAAAGGCTTTGTTTAAAAGGGTAATCTAAAACAGTGTTTCTCAAATGGAGGTACTGCAGGGGGTAAAATGCCCCCCCCCCCCCCCCCCCAAAAGAAAAATAGAATTGTTAATCATGAAAATATTATTTATAGTTAAATAATTAATTATAATTTAATTAGAAGGAGAAAAAACATTACTGTTATGTTTAATGATTACACTTGGAGAAACTTGGTGCATGGTACCAGGCAACTGGGATGTGTTTGAATGTAAGCTATTGACATGAAAACTGGACTGAAATGTCATGGCCACAGTGTTGAAAATAAATCTGTTCAAGAGGCACCGTTTGAAACTCACTCCATTTCTTATTTGTGATGTTATATTCTTGAAAGGGGGGTTTAATATGGCATCATATACCACTAGTTATGGTTTTAAATGCAGTTTTATAAGGAAAATGTTGTTGGGTAAAGGGGGTACTTGGATTCAAAAATCAGGGAAAGGGGGTACTCAAGCCAATAAAGATTGAGTAACGCTGATCTAAAACAAACAATGTGTCATGAAGGGAAAAAAAAAACCTTCATTTGAAACAGACACAATGTTTAATTGACCAGTAATTATAAGAGCGACCGGCCACTGTGGTCGGCTCGGGAAATGCTGTTATTAGGCTATTTTATAATTTAAAGGGATATTTCACTTATCTAATCAAAATTGTCTAATCAGGCTTTTATGAACACCCTGAACAGTTTTTCCTTTTTTCCATTCAATATTTAGATATTTGATGTAAATGTTACCAGGCCCTCCTCCAGGGCTTCTCCCCATACACACCCATTGTAACTTCAATCTAAATTTTAACCATAATAGATTAATTAAAAACAAATTTTTCTCTTCTGGTGACTCATAGTCATAGTCAGATACTACTGTCCAAATACATGAGCAGGCCATGTTTATTCAATAACCTTTTTCATGTATTTGTAATCATTTTTTATTTGATTTTCTTTCATTTTTTTCTTTTTTAATTTTTCCCAGAGAATTATTAAAAATAAATGAAAAGGTCACATATTAGGAGGGTAGTACGAGTCACCAGAAAAAAGAAATGGGTGTCTTTAATGAATCTATCATGGTTAAAATGGAGTTTGAAGTTTCAATGGGTGTGTATTGGGGAGAGGCCCTGGGCCTGGAGGGCCTGGTAACTAACATTTACATCAAATATCTAAATATTGAATCAAGCAAATTAAAAACTGTTCAGGGTGTTCATAAAAGCCTGATTAGACGATAAAATGATCAAACGTTTTTTTGAAAGTGAAATATCCCTTTTCATTTGCTGCCTTCCCCCGAGTTCCCTGAGTTATTCCCGTTATTTGACGCTGCCACGCCCGAGTTTCCAGAGTTTGGGCTGTTTTAAAGGTTTATGCAAAATTACACTTTCCCCCAGCCTGTGACAAAATGTCATGTTTCTATGATAAAAGGGTTGGAAAAAATCACACATCAAGGTCAGCTTGTTTGAAAACAAAGAAGAAATTGACCCACAGTGAACTAATTTATCAGGACAAGGCTGCAGTTGGCAGTCGGCAGATACAGTGCGGGGCGGCCGCAGAAGTGGGGGTGACCGAGTCAGACAATGTAAACAAAACAAGCAGATCTTCAAGCAGACCATTCTGCATGAATCAAAAAATATTTTCACTTGAAAAGCTGTGACCTTGCTGCAATGGGTCACACACACACACACACACACACACACACACACACACACACACACACACACACACACACACACATATACACACACACACACACACACACACACACACACACACACACACACACACACACACACACACACACACACACACACACAACAAACACACACACTCACACACACACAGCTCCATACCCACACGAAAAAGCGAATTCTCGCCCGTCTATAATGGGAGCTCTCCCAGGACCTGCCATCTTCAAAACAAACTCACTGTACACAGAGCCACACAGTGAAGAAAGGTTTTAGTTGTACAGTGTGTGGCAAAATGTTTAATCACAAGGTACGTCTGAAGAGGCACACAGTTGTTCATACAGGGGAAAAGTCCTTTACTTGCACAGTCTGCGGTAAAGCCTGTAGTCAAAGAGTTAATTTTAAATCACACATGAGGACTCATACAGGAGAAAAACCCTTTACTTGTACTATTTGTGGTAGTAAAGTTAGCCATTTGAAATCACACGAGGACTCATACAGGAGAAAAAAACTTTATTTGCACAGTTTGTGGTAAAGCTTGTAGTCAAAGTGGTGATTTATAGCCTGTAGTCGTAGAGATGAGTTAAAAAGACACATGAGAACTCATACAGGCGAAAGCCTTTTACTTATCTAGTTTTAGGTAAAGGCTGTTATCAAATGCAAGCTAAAGGCTGTGGTTATAGTGGCCATTTAAATGTACAGATGAGGACTCATGTACTGTATGTGGTAAAGGCTTTAGTACCAATGGAAATTCAAATTACACAAGGACTCATACAGGGGAAAAGCCCTTTACTTGTACAGTTTGTGGTGAAGGCTGTTGTCAAAGTGGTGAACTAAAAAGACACATGAGAACTGATACAGGGAAAAGCCTTTTACTTGTCTAGTTTTAGGTAAAGGCTTTAAAGACCCAATGAAATTACTATTTTGGGTATTTTATTTTGAAGTTTCAGTTTGAAAAGGAAGCCTGTGTATGTAATCAAAGGTTCATTTATATGCAAGCGAACCTGTCGATGTCATCACTTATATAATTTCTGTTCACAGGAAATAATTAAGAATGGCCTATTTAGGGACCTTTGATATAAATATACACAAAAATTGTTTATTTAATTTTCTTTTGGCATCTAGTGTTAGGAATGCCCATATGATTACCACGGATAAGCTCTAAAAGTGTGAAAACCGTATATTTCATTTCACTGGGTCTTTAAAGACTACAAGATTTTGATATTTTGTAGATAAGACTAGACTAGACTAAAACAGTTTCAAAAGACTAAAGCCTCTATCAGAGACCAGGGTGAAGAGCTATTCACCGCAAATTTTAAGTGTAAAGCTATCCACCTAAAGTGAGTGGAGGCCATCATAGTCAGTCACGGTGAAGTCCTATCACTGTGACTGACTGGTCTAGATCGACCAATCAGTGAACGGGGTGATGGGCCGATCTGTCTGATAGTAAAAACAGAGAGATGTGTCGGGGTTTGTGGTGGATAGCTCTTCACCGCAAGTAATGACGTAATGTTGTAGTTTTATGACTTAAAAAGACTACACCGCGGTGGATAGCTTACCACCGCGGTGCCGACTATGATAGGGGCTTAAGACTAAGACTATTATGTGTGTTATAGTCCTAAAGATTTACACTGGTATGTAACTGCAATGAAATTAAAGCCAAATACATATTTTATGTATGGTTTATTTTGACCAAATAACAGGCAGTAGAAGACAAAAATGTATCACCATGGGTCTCTCAAGTTAAGAGAATACTGGACGATTGCGGCCTGTCATATATCTGGCTGACCCAGAAATGCAACATTAACTGGCTGAAACAAACTGTCGAACAAAGGCTGAAAGATCAGTTTTTGCAAAATTGGACAAGTGAACTTTGCAGTATGACATCATGTGATATTTATGTGGAGTTTAAACAAGAGTTTAAACTAGAAAAATACTTACTGTGTGAAAACCTTAATTATAGAAGAGCAATCTGTAATTTCAGAGTAAATAACACAAGAATTCCAAAGGTTACTGGCAGATATAAAGGGTTAGAAAGAAGCCAGAGATTTTGTAATCTATGCAATGACAACAGAGTCGGGGATGAGTATCATGTACTGTTTGAGTGTAAGAACCTTACTATTTTGAATCTCAGACAAAAATACTTGCCAAAGTACTATACAACCCATCCATCTATGTGGAAATTGATTTTATTACTACAAGCCGACAAGGCAAAAGTTATATGTAAATTGGGAGCTTTCCTAAAGAACACCTTGCCATTGTTCAAATAATGTGTTGTGCCCGCTTTTCTGCTACGTCTGTTTGAATAGTAATGTAATGTTTGTTATGTTTTGTATACTATTTATGTATAATATGAGCTGTGCTCCATACCATGTGATCATGGTCGTGAGCTAAATAAATGATGATGATGATGACATAAGCTTCTCTGAAAACCGTCTGAAACAGTCTGAAGCTCATGTCACAGTGTAATCTGCCCCTCGCACCCCAACAACAGCTGACCAGTACAGTAAGTAGTCATACAGTCAGGCTATACAGACAATTCATTTGATTGGCTTATAATTGTGCATCCCCACAATGACATCATGACAATATTAACTTGTTTTTTAAGATGATTCTTAAAGTGACAGTAACCCTTTAGGTGATCTGCCCCCTTTAAGTAAAAAAATGTGAGTACTTTTTCCACCACTGCCGAGGCGTGTGTTCTTGGGACGCCGTCTCTTCTTCCTCCTCCGTCTCTTCTTCCTCCTCCGTCTCCGGACGAGGCAAAGAGGCGATAAGAAAGCCATCCATGGTGGTCTGACCACCAATACAATACAGCCACATCTCTTAATTAAGAGGTTAAAGGACCTTAATGTCCATCCCCTTATTATCAGGTGGTATTATTCCTTTTTAACTGAACGCACTCAAAGGGTCAGTGTGAATGGTATTTTGTCAGAGCCCAGAACCTTAAGTACTGGAGCACCTCAGGGCTGCGTTAGCTCACCTGTCCTTTTTACTTTGTACACAAATGAGTGTAGAAGTGAGAACCCGAATAATTACATTATTAAATTCTCAGATGATACTGCCATCTTAGCACTACTGGATAAGGATAAGGATCTAGCTGAGTATTTTCTAGAGGTACAGAGGTTTGTCAGTTGGTGTGATGACAACTACCTTGTTCTCAATGTTATGAAGACACAGGAGATGGTATTTGATCCTATGAGCGTTGGTGACCACAGGCCTGTGGTCATTCATGACTCAGCCATCTCACAGGTTTCTTCATATAAATACTTGGGCATTTCCATTGACAATTCACTAACATGGAATACACATGTGGACAGTCTCTGTAGTAAACTACAGCAAAGACTACACTTCCTCCGCCGTCTGAGGGTTCACGGTGTTGACCAAAAGTTTATGTTAGTGTTCTATCGGGAGGTCTTGGAGAGCCTGGTTAGATTTGGCATTACAGTTTGGTTCGGTAATCTCTCAGTGCAACTGAGGTCCAAATTGTTGAGATTGGTTCAGACTGCAGGGAAGATTATAGGAGTAAGACAACTCCCCTCTCTGCAGTCTATTTACGAGCAGGCGGCACTAAGGCAGGCTCAGAAAATAATTGGTGATGCTACTCATGTGTTACATGGGAAGTTTGTACTTCTACCTTCGGGAAGAAGGTACAGTGAACCTGTATGGAAGTACATTAGGTTTAAAAAATCATTTGTACCTGTGTCCATTGGATTGTTGAACAACGCTCTGAAACAGCACTGACTGAGAGTATTAATTAATCACTGTGCACAATGTAATGTATGTATTTCTACTGTTTTGTTACTGATGTTTTGTGTGTGGCTGTAGCAGGGGTGAAAGCCCAAGACAAATTTCCCTTGTGGACAAATAAAGTATACCTTGACCTTGACCTTGACCGCAGTTCGCTGGAGGACCTCTTCCCCTTCGAGCTCGCCCACATCCAGGGCAGGATCAGGCCGGTTCACAACGGGAACCAGAACCACTGGTCGAGGGACCGGCGAACCATGGCTAGCCGGGGGGCGCCTGCCGAGCCCGGCCGGGGCCTTGGGCTTCCGCAGTGGGGTCTAGGGCTGTCACAATTATGACATTTTACAGGACAATTAATTGTCACTCAAATAATTGCGATTAAGACAAACTTTGTTTTTTGGCCTGAATTGAACCTCTTAATGTACAAATGCTCTACATTTCAAAATTGACAGAAGAAATGCACGTTTTTTAAAGCATCTCCCTGATGGTCTAGAGGCTAGGATTCGGCGCTCTCACCGCTGTGGCCCGGGTTCGATTCCCGGTCAGGGAAGCAGGGCCCGTGGTGTACTGTATACTGATTTCTGTGAACTGCTGTCAAAGAACCCCACCTCTCATGTATTCAGATATATTGAGCCAATGATTACATTCGGAAAACGTAGCGTGCCGAAATGTCGTCAGAGAATACCATGAGCCAATGATTTGGATTGATTACATTCAGAAAACGTAGCGTGCGTGATAAACGCACAGCATTTGGTGTATACTGAATTCTGTAAACTGCTGTCAGAAAACCTCACGGCATATATGTACTCAGTACATACCGTGAGCCAATGATTTGGACTGATAACATTGGGAAAACATAGCGTGACAAACTTTGTTTATCGGCCTGAATTGAACCTCTTAATGTACAAAGGCTCTACATTTCATAGAAATTGACAGTAGATTGCAAATTATTCAAAGCATCTCCCTGATGGTCTACTCTAGTCAGTGGCTAGTAGGACATTAATGAAAAAGTCGACAAGTCGACTCAGTCGACTTCATTACACAAGTCGACTCCCACCAGAGAAAGTTGAAAGTCGAAGTTAAAAAAGAAAATCCTTCTTATTTTTTTCTATCATTATTTTTGCTCCATGCATGCGTCTGTACAGCATTCAAAGAGTAGGATTGCTTATTGTCAAGGACGGAATGATTCAATATTACAGTGATGCATTACATTTGGTATAACATGGTTCTTTTGTGAAGATAGCCGATATAAATGCTCACAACGCCTCGCATTTTCTGCCTCTATATATTTGACAATTTGGACGATGTTTAATTTGTCATTTTAGAGGTATTACAAAGTCCTTAAATTGGCACTTTAGAAATGGTGAAGATACATCTTTGTTAGTTTGTTTACAGTTGAGTGAGAAAACAATGTTGCACATTAATTTAATCATCTGGGGACCCTCCAAAATAATTGGGGGGTTGTGTGATGTGATAACGTCATCAAATGATAAAATCGACTTCAACTCAACTTTTTATTGAGTCGAGTCGACTTGCAAAAATTACAAGTCGTTAATGCCCTAGTGGCTAGGATTCGGCGCTCTCACCGCCGTGGCCTGGGTTTGATTCCCGGTCAGGGAAGCAGGCCCCGTGGTGTACTGTATACTGAATTCTGTGAACTCTTGTCAAAGAACCTCAAGTAGGTCGGGAGTGGCTTGTTGTCGGTATCAGCCGGTAACACGCGGGAGTCTGTCCCCGTTACAATGCGCTAGACCCCTGGGAGATGGACTGCTGAGGTGGAGCGCCACACCTACCATCAGCTCCCAGTACTTGCCGCACGACTTGCCAAGCCATGCTACTCATACGCTGAGTTGGCGGTGCCCGGAATCAAACCCATGACCTTGCGGTACAAAGGCGAGAGCTCTACCGACTGAGCTACCCGGGCACAAAGAACCTCGCCTCACATGTATTCAGTACATATAGTGAGACAATGAAAAACGTAGCTTGCCAAAATGTCGTCAGAGAATACCGTGAGCCAATGATTTGGACTGATTACATTCAAGATAACTATAAACAAGGTATGGTCGCCGACATGGCCGGGCATGTGCCATTGACGCTCATGGGAGCCAAAACTGGAACCGGAAGATGTGTGAAGTGTGAACTGCATTGGAGTCCATGGCAGAAGGATGGCAGCCAGCTGGACCATGCTTGTGAATAAATTATTTCTGATTTGTCAGTTAATCGATCCAGGAATATAAAAGAAATCACAGGTTGTTTTCCAATTATTATATATATATATATATATATATATATATATATATATATATATATATATATATATATATATTTATTTTTTATGTGCACACTGTATAATTGTATTGAGGCCTCTAAACAGTGCCATTTATAATTTCTGGTAGTGTTGCCAGGTTCTGAGAAATAAGCAACCAGGCCTAGGAAAACAAGCCCAAAAGAACCAACAAGAGCCTAGGCTATTTATGAGCTTTTGTTGGTTATTGAAAATAACCATCAACAACCTCACAACGCATCTCAATGTGACAGATTGTGAACTTGTAGATCTGCTATTTTCAAAAGATTTGTATACATTAAATGCATGAAAATCTTTTGAAAATAGCTGATCTACAAGTTTGATAACTTGTCAAATGCCACATTCTGCATAATGAGAATGTTCTACTTTTGGTACTTTAATTATATTTTGATACCAATTTTTTATTCCTGAGTTTAACTTGTGAGATTATTTCTAAATTGTGTGATTGATTGATTACTTACAGTTTGCAGAGACAAAGGTAGACATAATAGGCTACAGTACAGTACGTTGGTACAACCACCACTGAGAACCACTGGTTAAAACAATGAAAAGCCTTGTTACTGATATCCTATGCAAAGTAGCCTACTGTGCTCCATCCGTCGGTCTTTCAATGTTATATGAGATACATAAAGTGGTTCCTGTGTAAATAAGCCGAAAAGCTTACTAGGATCTCCTTTTAGTTGACCTTGCACCAATGATTACAAGTAGGCTACTGTCATGAATCTGTACTTTTTTTTGTCAATTGCACAGCACAGTAATCATAAACGCTACTCAAAATGGACAGAACCATGTTTTATTTTTAACATAAATATGGAAAATGTTTGAAAAACTTCTGAAGACAAAAAGAGAAAAAAAAAAGATTTATTTAGGCTATTTATTTCCATTAATCAAGCAATAATTTCGCGGACCCCCTGCATATGATCCAGAAGTGATTATTTGACGAAGGCCTCAGTCATTCAGAAATAGTGTTTCTGTTCTACAGGCTTCCATTGCTCCAGTGCATTCTACTGAACTTCCGGAAGCAGTTTGGCTCCCATGGTGCAACGAATCTGCCGAGTGGAATTGCGTGATAGCGAAAATGAGATATTTGTCCATACCTTCTTTTTATTTACCTTGATTACATTCAGGAAACGTAGCGTGCGTGACAATCTTTGTTCATAGGCCTGAATTGAACCTCTTGATGTAAGAAGGTTCTACATTTCATAAAAATTGACAGAAGATTAGCAAATTGTAGCATCGCCCTGATGGTCTAGTGGCTAGAATTCGGTGCTCTCACTGCCGCGGCCCGGGGTTCGATTCCTGGGCAGTGAAGCAGGGACTGTGGTTCCTCACATATATTTTATACATATAGTGGGCCAATGATTACATTCGGAAAACATAGTTTGCCATACTGAACTACAATGTACATTTGAAAGGTTTTGGTCGGAAAAATGAATGCTTTTTTGTCTCTTTTTTTTATTGTACCGTTTTTTCCCATACCAATTTTCTATCTAAGCATTAGAGTTGCTCCAATGACATTTCCCCCAGGCAGAGAACAAGTACTTTTGTGTACTCGCAAAATAAGACTTATTTACTGTAGTACACTATCCCAAATCACAGACAATAATTATCCAGTCTATTGATGCCCATGCACCAAAACACCAAGTGATTACAAAAAGAATATTAATTAAAAAAGAATTATAGGTCTACTACTGTAATCTATATAACATGTCTAAACATTGCTGTGCCATTGTAATAGAGCTGCATGATTCTGGCAAAACATATATTATCAAACAAAATCTTATCTTAATGAAAAAAAGATTTCGTTTTGACCAAGGGTGCCATGGCATTGGTCAGAAAGCTCATTAGTCAGAAAGCTCATTAGTCAGAATCTGATTATGTTAAACTGGTGAAAAATACTATGCTAACCCTAACCCTAACTAAATTCTGACTAATGAGCTTTCTGACTAATGGGCAGTCCCCTGACTAAGTGCTAAAATATATAAAAAAGGTTTCCCCATTCAAACACATAGCAGTACATAAAGTCTGCATTTCATTGTTTCAGGTGAGAAATGTACCTTATGTCATTAGTCTGATGCCTTTCAATTATATACAAGGCAAAAAAAAATCCCAGTGTTAGTCCAATCTGACTTTTGCAGCATGAACAACACTGGCAGATACAATAAATGCCTAAAGCTAACCATAAACTAGGACATTTTAGTCCGAAACACCAGACAGACGAGAAAAACACACCACTCCACGTCGCCATCAATAGTGCCATCCTTCATGCTTCAACACAAGGACTTACAAAAAAAAAAAAAACATGACATGGTGCATTTTATATAACAAAGCCTTTGCCACAAACTGTACAAGCAGAATGTTTACTCTCCCTGTATGAGACGTCATATGTACCTTTATAGCTTGCGTTTTATTATAGTCTTTAGCAAAAATTAGGCAAGTAAGAGGCTTTCCCCTGTATGAGTTCTCACGTGTACTTTTAAATCACCAATATGACCATATCCTTTACCACAAACTGTAAAAGTAAAGGGGTTTTAACCTGTATGAGTCCTCATGTGTACTTTTAAATCACCAATATGACCATATCCTTTACCACAAACTGTACAAGTAAAGGGTTTATCCCCTGTATGAGTCCTGATGTGTACTTTTAAATGACCACTGGTAGTACAGCCTTTATCATATACGGTACAAGTAAAGGGTTTTTATCCTGTATGAGTCCTCGTGTGTTCTTTTAAGTCAGCGCTGGTACAATAGCATTTACCACAAACTGTACAAGTAAACATTTTTTCCCTTGTATGAATCCTCATGTGTACTTTTAGATTGTCACTTCGACCATATCCTTTACCACAAACTGTGCAAGTAAAGAGTTTTTCTCCTGTATGCGTTCTCATGTGTTTTTTCATATTACTCAATTCACTAAAGCCTTTACCACAAACTAGACACATAAAGGGCTTTTCCCCTTTATGAGTTATCATGTGTGCTTTTAGCGTATCACCTCGACTTAAGTTTTTACCACAAACTGTACAATTAAAGGGTTTTTCCCCAGTATGAGTCCTCATGTGTACTTTTAACTCAGCTCTACGACCACAGGCTTTACTACAAACTGTACAAGTAAAGGGTTTTTCCCCTGTATGAGTCCTCATGTGTACTTTTAAATCACCTCTATGACCACAGGCTTTACCACAAATTGTACAAGTAAAGGGCTTTTCCCCTGTATGAGTCCTCATGTGTACTTTTAAATTACAACTGGTAGTACAGCCTTTGCCACAAACTGTACAAGTAAAGGGCTTTTCCCCCGTATGAGTCCTCGTGTGTACTTTTAACTCACTACTGGTACCACAGCCTTTACCACAAACTGTACAAGTAAAGGGTTTATCCCCTGTATGAGTCCTCATGTGTACTTTTAAATTACCACTTCGACCAAAGCCTTTACCACAAACTGTGCAAGTTAAGGGCTTTTCCACTGTATGAATACATGTGTGAGTCTTTAGGCCTCCCTTTTTATTAAAGATTTTGCAACACACTGTACAACTAAAGCTTTTCTTCCCTGTCTGGCTGTTCTTGGAGTGAGTTTGTTTTGACAACGGCAGGTCCCTTGACAGCTTGTGGGTTACAGAAAATGTTTGTCCTTGTGAATCCAGTGTGTCTACAACCGACTGACCTTCCCTGGTCTCCTCCTGCTCATCACGGTCTTCAGTGTCGTCAGATTGAGAGCAGTGTGGAGAGAGGAGCTGGTCACCACTAGTTGGTTGTGATGTTCCACAGTCCTCTACATCAGCTTGTGTTTTCATGTGTTCAGTTGAGGTGCTGGCTACAGCCTCTGTCTCTCTGTTTTCATTATCACCTTCACTTTTCACTGCTAGTAATGACAGCGTTGATCCATCAGCCTCCTCTTGTAGTAGCTCCTCCTGTTCCTCTTTAATCTGTGGATGTTGTGGTTCCTCCAGACTGGGACTCCTCTCCTGATGTTCAGGGAAAAGCTCCTCTTTACACACAGGGAGGGAAACAAAGTCTAGGGGGGAATAAAAACATAAGATGAGAGAAAACCCATCAGATGTTTGAACTATTTCATGCATTTCCTCTGTTTTATAGCTTTGGTAGTTGGAAAAACTTCAGCTGTAAAAACATTTTCCATTTCCAAACTAAAACTATCAGGCCATGGCTACACGGAGCTGGATATTTCATATATCCAGGTTTTTCAGATATCCACATAGAAAAATATCTAGGTCCACACGGAGCTGGATATTTCATATATCGCGTTTTTTCAGATATCCACATAGAAAAATATCTAGGTCCACACGACAAAGATATCTAGGTCAAACAAGCACACACACACACACACACACAGTAAAGTCTTCAGAGATATCCGGGGTCCCTGTCTACACGGATCCAGTGAAGCGGATATTTTTCAGTGTCTCCACTTATTTATCCGGATTGAAAAATATCCAGATTCACTGCCAAAATATCCAGCTTCGTGTGGCTACAAGCCCCAACAGCACCAAAAAATGTCTAGATTCACAAATATCCAGCTCCGTGTAGCCTTGGCAGAGAGAGAGAGAGAGAGAGAGAGAGAGAGAGAGAGAGAGAGAGAGAGAGAGAGAGAGAGCGCGCGCGCATGAAACTTACTGTTGTCTAGATGGTTTTCAGGTTCCTGTTTAACAGAAACACTCCAACTCATCTTCACCTTCAGGCTGGACTCTGAACACTGGTCTGCAATGAAGGAATATAATAAGGACTTTAATAATAAGGACTATGATATGAGTAAAGACTTAATACAGTACTCTAATCTTTTTTTACTGCCGACAGTTTTCACACCCATACTTGTGTATTTATATGAAAAAAATGGGTTGGCCATCTCTCGCAGTTCGTTGAGAGAAACATATTTTATTTATTTATAAAGGCCTTGTGTGGTAAGCTTCCTTCTTATGCTAAATGTATATAGCGCCTTAATCCAAACAAGCGAGTCACCGTGTCGAGCATTTCAAAGGTCGCATGAGCCGACTCAGCGCTGTTGGAAGTTGCAAACGAGGGGGCCAGAATAGTACATAATATTTGGGGTGAACCATCACTCAAAGTGCCTCTGGACAATCACGGCGTGTCTTTTCCGGGACTTGCCTGACGACCGCCATCATTCACTAACACGATAGCGCTACTAGTGGCCCTCACCAGCCTAATGATAATAACCGTAACGCTCAACCCAAAACACACTCGGACCCATTTATTCCGCGGCAGAAATAGGTTTCCGAGGTTTAGGAATAAGGTTAGGTCTAAGCACAGTTTTACTGAAGTTACGTTTAAGAATAAGGTTTGGTTTAGACTAGAGCCCGACCGATCCATCGGCCGAATCAATGTATCGGCTGTTTTGGAGGAATCGAAGTGACATCGAACATCGGTTAATTAATCCACCAATGTCCGATTTTATTTGTCTGTAACGTGTCTGCGGATAGATCACAGTATGGGCTGTATATATATATATATATATATATATATATTTAACAGTGGACCGTAATACCAAAACTATCCAGCAGAGGGCAATATAACATCCTGCATGGGTCCAATTTTGACAACCTGCGCCCGCCCCGCCCGTCATTAATCAGATCCATGGACCGCCCGCTACCTGTGATTATATAAAATCAAAACAAGATCCGCCCCGCCCGTCAAAAAGAGGACCTGTCGCTCGCCCCGTTACCCGTGATTACATGCATTAAAGTAGGCTAAATAGCATACAGCCGTGCGTGCGTTCTATGGCATCCCACTCGCTCCATAGTTGATCATCCCTGCACGCCGTCGGAAAATGCTGTTATTACGCCTATTATTAATATTATTATTTGGATAAAGTAGAACAACCTTTAAAACCAATCATAATCATTTAAAATTGTATCATGATCTGACACTGTCAAGACAGCGTGTTGCTGCTGATGCGTTCTGCCTCCGCTGATGTGTGCACTTAGTTGTATTTGTCATACGACGGTGTCGCGCATTGAAAATATCAGAGTTACAGGCTCACAACATGTCAGAACTTGCAGCGTTGTGAGCTTGCTTGTCTGCTATGCTCGAAACGCACCGTCATACGGCGAAGCATATATCCAGCTTTTCACCGCTGAAAGAGGGAATTCCACTAGTGTAGTCTGTCTGTAAAGTTGAAAGTTTTGTTTATTTGACAGGGACAGTACTCATTAATCGACATGTCAGTTTTCACTTCAATGTAAATGAGCCAGAGTTAGCCACAGGCTAATTTTCATCCGTAGTCCCTGGACCTTAGTGGTGATCAACCCCCCCAATCCAACCCTTGATGCTGAGTGCCAAGCAGGGAGGAATTGGGTCCCATTTTTTATAGTCTTTGGTATGACCCGGCCGGGGAATAGACCGTTTGTCAGTTTTCTGATTGGTCCCTGAGACTCCCTGACTGGCCAACCAGAAAAAATCATTCACTTTTTGCTATCGGGGGTGGAGTTGTGCAGTGAGAGAATGTTGCTTCAGGCTTTCAACAACGGTGCGCACTGCGCGGCACGGCGCGTGTGCAGTACGGCGCGCGAGCTGATAGCGATTTCGATCATTATAATGAACTAGAAAAGAAAATTTCTAAGAAGTTTTAAGTGTGCCTGCAGCTCGCTAAGTCTGTGCAACCTTGTGTAGCGGTTGGTGTTAGTGTTTCGTCTTGAGAGGGTCGTTCCCCCTGAAAAACACGTTTTGGCATGAAACGGTTACGTTTTGCGCGTTTGTGGTGCCCCCTATGGGTCGAAGTGGAAATGCTTTTGGGTATATGTTCAGTATAGCGCCCCCCACTTGTGGTTAAAATTTGGTGTTGACTGGATGTTTTGTTTGTGATTTATGGCTACTTCTTACAAAACGGGCTCCTCCCGCTAACTTTGGAACCCTGTTACGGAAGAACGGTATGGACTATCAAAATATCGTTTAAATATGTTTATCGCATGAGTCCATAGATCGTGTGTATTGATTTTTGTGACATTTGGAGAAAATATGTAGGAAAAGGAGCAAAAAGTGTGTTTTGAAGAAAATTCAAAATGGCTGAAAATCTATCCTGACGCAAATGGGCGTGGCCTATATGAGGAGATGCGTCATGACCCAAGGAATCCAGGGAAAAATTTTAATTTTCCGACCCACGGTTCAAGAGTTACAGGCCGAAAGGTAAAGTGGACTGTTATAGCGCCACCATGAGGCCAACTGACGAAATTATTTTTTATTTAATCCTTGATATCATTATAAATCTCCTCTCCAAGTTTTGAAACTGTAGCCCCTATGGTTTGTGAGAAAAAAAATATTGAATGTGAGTTTTTGCGATTCCCATTATAAGTCAATGGGTAAAATTAATACACTAATAAATTAATATCAATTAAACGATACAACTTTTCTCTTAGAAAAGTAATAGCACACCATTCCCGGCCGAGCCGCACGTTTTGATGTATATATTGCGGCGGTGGCGTAAATCTTGCGGCAGTTATTACGAGCCAAAATTTAGCGACGTGATTATTATTAAGTATGGCGGATTACAATAAGTGTTTTGCCATTGCATGGCAGGCACACTTAATAAGCTTCAACAAACTAGTTCACATGGACCTTATCAATGTAACTAAGAGTTTTGATTGGGTACATATATTTTTAATGGGCAGAATTACGAAAGCCAGCTTATTATGTGAGTAGAACTATAGGCTGGCTGTCATTTTCCTACCCAAAATGCACTGCGCTTTCTCTTTCTATTTATCTCTTCTGTCTGATCCAGAGGATTAAACTAATTACAACACATATTTTCGGGGGGAAACTACTGTTTTGCTATGTAACTACTGTACTTTATTCTTCCCTTTTTATTAATATCACGTAGATGTGTTTTTTTTTGGTACTTTATATAGCTGTAATGAGGCTATGAAAAATCTTTTTTTCCCCATTCATTTCCAATGTAAAAACGATCTGCCATGATGATTCTGTCCCACTGGGATTAAACTAATCAAGACATATATTTTCGAGGGAAACCCCCTGTTTTGCAATGTAACTACTGTACCTTTGTCTTCCCTTTTTATTAATATCACCTAGATGTTTTTCCTTTGGTACTTTAAATAGCGATAATGAGGCAATGAAAATACCCCCTCCCCCCATTCACTGCCACTATAAAAACAATCTGCCAGGGGTTATTTGTTCCACCTAGTAACAGGGCAAAATGGGGTGGGATTTGACATACGGTCTATTGAACCCCGACCTCCCAGTCTCAGGGCGGACACTCTAACCACAAGGCCACTGAGCTGTCTGTCTTGGTTCGCTCGTTGTTACTACTGTTTTGATAAACAGTCCGAGATACCAAAAGGGATCCGAACTCCTAATAGTCGTGGAATCACGTGGATATTATACAATTTTGAGCGCAGCAATGGATGTGGTTGTGAAAGTTGGACACGATTGCAGGCAAGTCACCTGACCCTTCCTCCCTTGCGCCTCATCATGACAAAACAAAACAAACAGTCCCTCAGACTTGTAGGTTTGCATATTAAGGTTTAATGGGATGTAGGCTAAAGCCCAAATCATATTAGTTTGGGTAACTACATCGCGCTAGGCAAGCATTCACTCGCGCCCACTTTATTCAGTTGTGTGCAGTGCAGGCTGCTGCCTCACTGTGATGCGCTCCAACCGGCAGCCGCTCCCGCTCTAAGTGTGTGACTGCATGCCGTGGTTCTGTCCTGCTGCTCACTGTGTGCGCTCTTGTGACGTTGTTTTAGGCAGAAACAGTTGTCTGATTTTTACAATAAAATGTCACCCGCCCGTGTTTAGTCGCGCACCGCCCGTCCCGCACCCGCAAAATTATAATAGTATGTATTCCACCCGTCCCCGACCCGCTGCAGGACTCTAATCCACAGATAACCTCATGTCATGCTGTCAAGAAGACATCTGCTGTCAATACCTGTAAAGATGTAAGAACACCGCAGCTGCGGTAAAGGATGGTGTGTATCATGTACTGTATATGAAAATCCAGTTAGCTTGTTGTCTCCTATATCTCTTAACACTACTTAGGCCTACCGTCAGTAGGCCTAAGTAGTGTTAAGAGAATAATTAATAACTAGAAGAGAAAATTTCTAAGAAATTTTAAGTGTGCCTGCAGCTCGCTAAGTCTGTGCAACCTTGTGTAGCGGTTGGTGTTAGCATTAGCGTTATTTCATTTGACGCAACCCGCGTGTCTGTATGACAAACGGTTCACGAGATCAAGGGTCACTTCCTGTTTGGTGAGGGGCACTTCCTGTTTGGCGAAATAGGCCCCAATTAAGGTCATGGACGATTAATGAATTAAAGCTGCAAGCAGCGATGACCGGGCCCTCGCAGCTCTACCCACGTCACAAGGCCAGCAGCCAATCAGAAACCAAACAGTAAGTCAGCTATTTCGACTAATTAGTGGCGTTTTGGAGCATTTTTGGCCGTTATCACGGGTCGCACTTTAACGACAGTTTTTTGAGAAAAAATTGTTTTGTGAGAAAAAAAAAATTAGAGAAAAAAAAATGTTTGAGAAAAAAAAATTGAGAAAAAAAAATTTGAGAAAAAAAAAATTTGAGAAAAAAAAAATTGAGAAAAAAAAATTGAGAAAAAAAAATTTTTGAGAAAAAAAAATTGAGAAAAAAAAATTTGAGAAAAAAAAATTGAGAAAAAAAAAATTTGAGAAAAAAAAAATTTGAGAAAAAATTTGAGAAAAAAATTTTTTTGAGAAAAAAAATTTGAGAAAAAATTTTTTTTGAGAATTTTTTTTTGAGAAAAAAATAAATGTATGACACCAGCCGCGAGTCTGTACGACAAACGGTTCATGAGTTATAGAGGCACTTCCTGTTTGGTGAAGGGCACTTCCTGTTAAAGAGGGGGTGGGGCTTAATCAATTACAGCTCATCCCTATTGGCCGGAAAAAGACCAAAGTTGTGTGTGCATTTTAAAGTTTAAATCACGTTGCTAGGCAAAAGTATGGCAGAGTTATGTGGCGCCAAAGTTTCTGGGGTTTTTTCGGAGTCCCCCATTCTAAGTCAATGGGGTTTTTGGGCGTCGTTTTTTGCGAATTACGTCGCAATCGTATCGCGGATCGGAAAGAAAAGTAATAGCACACCATTCCCGGCCGAGCCGCACATTTTGATGTATATATTGCGGGGGTGGCGTAAATCGTGCGGCAGTTATTACGTGCCGAAGTTTCCCCCATTCTAAGTCAATGGGGTTTTTTGGCGTCGTTTTTTGCGAATTACGTCGCAATGGTAACGCGGATCGGAAAGAAAAGTAATAGCACACCATTCCCGGCCGAGCCGCACGTTTTGATGTATATATTGCGGCGGTGGCGTAAATTGTGCGGCAGTTATTACGAGCAGAAATTTGCAAGAACATTACTTACTGACTGACTGACTGACTGACTTAAGTATGGCGGATTACAATAAGTGTTCTGCTATTGCATAGAAGGCACACTTAATAATTAATAAATGGATATGAATGACTCAACGCCAGTGGCAAGGCTTGTTGTTAACTAATGGCTCATGCAAGCGGTTACCTGATTTTTACGGGCATACAATCCTTCTGTGTTACTTTATCACTAGAGAAATATAAATGTCTGAGACATTAACTTGTTTAATTGCTTGGCATGGAGGCTGCTAGAGCCACGGTGTGCATCAAACTTTAGTTTAACCCGACGTTTGGATTAAAGACGAATATAAATATAATATCCTTGTCCAAATGTTTTTTTTCTTCATACCAGCACAATCATGTGTCAACCTGCATGTAGACACATATGGCTTGATAAATTCCATGCCGTCTGTCTTTCAATCAAGAGGGATAGAGAGAAGTGACATGTGTTTTTAGCCTGCACCTCACCTCTCTGACGTGAAGCACAAGTAATAAGTATAATCCTTATGCAAAAGAACATCAATGTTATGTTGCTTTTTTTTTTAGCAATGATCCAAATGTTACATTTTCAGCAGTTACAATCAGCTTGACATTGTTTGAGAGGTTGTTTCTGCTGCACAACGGGAGAAGGGAATCCCCTCAATTGATTTCACCTGCTGCGCTGCTCTGGAATATCTCCGCCAGGTTAGGCTGGTCTACCCATGGCTGTAAATTTCATAGTAGCCAATTGGAATGAAATATGCTCAAACTGACGGATATATGGATATAGAAGCATATATAGGCTATATAATGTCAGGTGGAAACCTTCCATGTCAAAATCTTAATAATAATAATAATCGGAAAACATTGGATATTGGTGCTCTAGCACTCTCCAACATCGGGATCGGTTAAAACAATCGCATCGGTCAGGCTATAGTTTAGACCAAGTTTTACTACGGTTAAGTTTAGGCATAGACATAGAGCTTGCTTTTAGGAATACCTGGTGGCGCCCGTTGCGATATCTCTTGGATTTGACACATTTGGCAAGCATGTTTTGGGCTTGAATTCAATAAAACAGTACATACCTATCCTGTGCAACTTTACAACAGGTTGCATCGTTGCATCAAACATCTCTCGCTGTTCCTCTGACAACGTTGAATATGTAGGGGAGGCCATCTCTCTAGACTCTGTAGACCTCTCCCTGTGGTGCTCTGTGGAAATCACCAGTAGAAAAAACTTTTGGTTATCATTCAGCAACCGTATATTATGTAAACACCAGGTAAAATAAAATACAATTTTAATCTGGGAAAAAAAAGAGAAGACTAAACAATCTACAAGCTCAACATGTGGGACATTGTGAACTTCTAGATTGGCTATTTTTGCTACTATAGGTCAAGAGTTCGGGCCACTACTCCCACTACTATGAAAACAATGAGCACCCACAGAGGCAGGCACACCGTACATCTGCGGAAACTGCAACAGAGACTGTCACTCGAGAATCGGACTGTTCAGCCACAGCAGGGCCTGTAACCCATCAACAGACTAATCCCTGGCGCATACTCCATTGTCTTGCGAGACAGAAGGAAGCCAACAACAACATTGTCTATATTATGCATAGGCTGCAGGCATAGGGTCCATTTGGTTACCGCATATCCACACTGAATAGGCCTATGTCATTATTTGACATCTTTTTTTTTAAATACATGTTGGCAAATGTTAGGCAGAATGGGCACATACATATATTTAACTTGATGTCTGGCACTATTGAAATTGATTTTGCATGAAGAATAAAGCATTCTAATGACATACGCAAGCTTTGCGCCCTCATAAGTCAGCCTTGGAGCTGGCATATTTCCCAACGTGTATCCTGCATAAATCTCTGGCAAAATAACATTCATGAATCTAACCACGAAAGTAGGAATTGTTGGAAATGCCAGTACGTTCAAAATACGTGCATAATATTGCCCTAAAGTGCTTGATGAATCAGGCCCGCCCAATATGTTTTAAATTTCATCTTGAGAAATGTACGGCTAAGCATGAGCACAATGATGTATGTATGGGACAACTAACAACAAAACTCATGTTATGAGTTAGGACTGAGCGACTATCCTTGCTTCACACCATCGAGGTTTTGTTCTTAGTTTCAGCCTTTTTTTTTCTTTTTTTTTGGGACAAACATGCCCACTATTGAGCCCTATGAACATTATGGATTGAACAGAATGCATTGATAACAAAAAAAAGCCTGAATGGTAATTCAGGTACAGTGCATTTATTTATAAAGTGCCTATCAAAAAAGAAATATTACAAGGTTCTGTATAAAAATCAACCAATAATAAAACAAGAACTTCATTTGTAAAGGCATTGACTAACTCATAACTCATCCAGTCATTCCAGAGAGTAGAATACCACAGCAAAAGCTTAACAACCTTTTGTTACCACATGGTCATCAGGTCAGGTGAATGGTCCCTTCATGCATATGAGTCAGACATTGAAAGAGAATGAATAACAAAAGACTGCTATCGTATGCCCACCAAGGTAGAGGGTAACATGGCATTGGTTAAGGCCTCTTTTAACCGCACAGATTCGTCGACGATTCGGCCAGAAAACAGTCGGCTACCGACAGGCCGCCGACAGGAGCTCAATCGGCAGGTTTTCGGCAGCCGGTCGGGAATGTTATCGACCGGTATCGACGGCAAACTGGAAGACTGAACTTGGCCGGTTTTGTTGAGTCGTTCCCTGGTCGTCCCTTGCCTGTCAGCAGTGAAGGGAGGAGCGGGGGGGGGGGGGGTATAGAGCACTCTGATTGGCTGTTGGTGAAACGGAAATGAGCCAACGAGAGCGGATAAAAGACAACACATAATCAGCTGATAGCTATCTGTTTGGTTAGCAATAGCATAGCTGTCAGTGTCATGGCGTCTGTTTGGAACGACGAAGATAATCTTGAGGAGCGTTTGATTGAGATGGTGGAGGACCGGCTCGCGTTATATGATGTGTCGGATGCATCATATAGCAACAAAATAATAAAGCAGAGACTCTGGAGGGAGATAAAGGCTGAACTCAACGTTGAAGGTATGCATTTGTGTTTGTTCTACTGTTGCTATATGCTATGCAGTGTTGCTATGAGCTACCGACACGGCTAGTTATCACGAGAATGTATAATGCCGTACCGTAGGCACACTAAACTGTATGAAAAGCCCCAGTTGTCTACATGCAGAGGGCGGACAGAACTATGTGCGTTTTCTACCGAATTGAAGTAGTAGCTTACACAAAGGCCTACCTATAGCATCATTTGTTAGCTGGAATAGTTACGTTTGGCAGATGACAGATAGGCCCACAAAACGGCCGTGTGCATTTTTGTCAATGACAAATTTGGGGCTTAATGTGTACGTGGGTATTGTCAGGAACAGGATATATTATGTAGGTATCCCACATGGGTAGTTGCTAGCCATAAATTATAACTACCAGGAGAGGATGCTAATATGCGGAGGTTATGTCATAACCTCCGCATATTAGCATCCTCTCCTGGTAGTTATAACCTCCGCATATTAGCATCCTCTCCTGGTAGTTATAATTTATGGCTAGGTAGTTGCTTTCATTGCTAATGAACTAAATATCAAATTAAACTTGTAGTGTGCTCAAGGGATCAAACTAGACCCAATCTCTCTAGAGCTTTCTATCCATTTGACAGATTTACAAAATACAGGGTCGTATATCATATGCATGTTTGTCATTTGCTAATACAACACTTTCACTTCTCTTTCAGAGAAAGAGCTCAAGAAGAAATGGGATTCGCTGCGCACCCAGTACACTAGATACAAGAAGCTGGCCCCATCAGGTGTGTTTAATTTCTTTTAAAAATGGACTTACTTAAATCTGCTGCCTTCTTGTTTTCTTTGATACATATTGTTTACATTAGCTGCTTACAATGTGCTAAATAAACTAAACCTTAAGGTGTATACTATAAATGCCTTGCCCTGTTTGTCAATCATTATTAGGGAGTGGTGCCAGCACGCTGACTGGGAGGCAGGTGTGGATTTTGGGCAGGTTGCAGTTCCTTGAGCCTCACACCAGGAGGATGCAGAGTGTCTCCAACCTGAGCTCACAGGTAACTGAACTATAATTATTGATTCATTTGCTTTTTAGAACCTGTGTTTTTAGGAAAAGGGTTATTTAATGCCCAACAATGAACTGCATATACTGTATGATTTTATGTCAATTGTATTTCTTCTTATAGGAAACCACTTCAACTCCTGTGGGGTTCGCTTCATCTCCTGAGGAGAGCGCTTTAGCGCCAGAGGACAGCTTTGTAGCCCCTGAAATGGACGGACGGTTCTTGGCCAGCACTCCGAGGCAGAAGCAGAGGCCCCTGGACAACTCTAACGTCGCACATGGCTCCCTGGACAACTCTAACGTCGCACATGGCTCCCTGGACAACTCTAACGTCACACGCGGCGGCTCCCTGGACAACTCTAACGTCGCACGCGGCTCCCTGAACAACTCTAACGTCACACGCGGCTCCCTGAACAACTCTAACGTCCCAGAGGCTTCTGCTGCCTCTACGACTGCAGTGGGTAGGAGTCGGAAGAGGCGCCAGCTGCAGGACCCAGACCCCACAGATATGAGGGATGAGGTATTGAAGGTGATCCAGAGCAGCCTCATCAAGGCAAACGAAAATGACCCCATTGCTAATTATTGTACAGCGCTGGCGGACAGGATGCGTGAGTTAAGCCCGCTTGATCTCCTTGAACTCCGCAGCAACATTGACGGACAAGTCAATCTTTTATTGTTGGCCGCTGCCAGGCGAGCCCAGTACAACCCACAGACAGAGTACATTCCACAAACAGACTCTCAGTCACCATACACGGCACACTACACAACCCTTGAGTGACGAGATGTATTCTTTTTTTCTTTTTATGTAAATAGTAGATGTGTTTGATGTGTTTATCTTCTAGATGTGTTTAATTGTTTTACTAGATGTGGTGTTGTTTTTTTGTACTTTTACTTTTGGTAAGTACATTTTGATACCAATACTTTAGAGTATGTGAACGGTGCCTTAATCATTTCTTTTTGATCATGTATTTGCTTTTGCCATATTGAGATGTGTGTATCGCAGGGGTGGGTGCACCCCTCTCATCTCTGCAGACGTTTGAGTGTTTGCAGAGATGGGAGGGGTGTGCTCACTTCTGTTGGTACTCACTTCTGTGAGATACTGTATTCTTATTATTTAGCTGTTGGTGGAATTCACACTGGAATGTCTGTTTTGTTTACATGTACAGTATGTATTTGTGTCTGATAATCCCATATGGGATGGGTCAAATGGTTGTCCTTTTCTGTAACTTTACTATGTAGGGCATAATGTAGTTTGGTCCAGTGTACCTTAGAGTACTATTTTGGTATTAATGTTTTTACTTGTTTTTAACTGTCTAACATTTCTCTCTTTCTCATGGACTTTGTAGGTTATCCAATGGTTGGGGACTCTGATGATGGAGGACTCCTCCTGAAGACCTACTAGTCCTCTTATTCAATATGTTCTCATATCATATAGTTATTTGTTCACGATATAGGACACAAGTAGTGGTGAGAAATTATTCTCTGGCCCAGCTACTTTAACAGTAGGTCTGGGCCTTATCAACAGTGTTTTTAACTAAACAAAATATGAAATATGAAGTCATTCTGAAATGAAGTGTGATTAACTGGTACTATTTGTGTCCTATACTTGATCCTGCTCCTGATTACTATATTTTTTGTATTTTTTGTATATTGTATTTCTTTATATGTATGCAAACATGTTGCTGTCTATTATTGCCTTTTGCTACTGAATAAATGGTCTGATTGGTATGGGTGGTTTCAATCACCACTCATTGTTACAGCCAATCATTGTGGAAGCTAGTCTTTATAAGGACACACACCCATTTCCCTGTATTATTCCTGAAGAAGATCCAAACGGATCGAAACGTTGAAGCAATAAAGCAGAGCTGAGTATTACCAGTGTTGCGGACTCTATCTTTTTCTTGTATTGCCGTTTGTCCAGCACCTGGGCTAGAGTGGATTTGTGCATGCACTATCACCCCCCTCAAATGGTTGTCCAGACACGGGAATAAAATATTCATTCATTCATTCATTCGTTTGTTCGTTCATTGTACTTTTACTCAAGTACATTTGTATTCTGGACTTTTACTTGTAACAGTATTTCTACATTACATTATTGATACTTTCACTTGAGTACAAAATGTTTGTACTTTATCCACCACTGGCCATGCTGTTCTTTCTAATGAATCATTCAAAGTATGTAGTGCCATGTGGATTCCATTAAAAAGGCTTGCTTGTAATAGTTTTCATTATTTTGGGAACACTACAAGGGCACAGTCACACTGCACTCTACCAAAGATGGAGGATTGTGCTAATTCATTTGAATAGATTTATTTTTCTTGCAGAAATATGAAAATTGCAATAAAAAATAAATGTCACTTGTGCATGTTTAGAATATTGTAACATGAGTTCCAGAGACCCTCTGGGTGACAGTTTTGTGACAGGTTTCAAATGGTACATGCAGGTTTGTTATCATTTGTATGCTTATTAAAAAGAAGTTTTTGGAAACACCAACTTATCTGTGTATCCCAAGGGTCAGATTAGCCTTCATGATATTGGGGGATTAACAATTACATGAACAGATAAGATCAGCATAATGTCACTAATTCATTTGGCTGATCAGTTGTAACACTTCCAAACCCATGTTTAGTGAAATTTGGTATTTACTGTAGGCTACTGCACTCTGCCTTTGTAGGGTGCTGTTTTTTTGCTGACAATACCTGATCTACATGTTACCAAGTGTTTAAAAACATGCTCAGGACCATCTCAAGTTATTACTACACTGCCTAAAAAAAGCCACCAAGCCAAACTGAACAAGAATTTGAACAAGAACACCTGACCAACATTGTTTCTAGTTACCCAACCCAGGGCTCAAGGGCTTAAAATGGAAATGACAAACAGGTATGAAGCAAAATAGTTTATTTTGTTTCACACAGGATACAGAGTAGGCAAACGGTAAAAAAGAACAGCAAACAATATAACAGCAAACCACATCTAAAAAATTATAAAAAAAAATATCAAAATGGTAACAAGACGTAGAAAGTTTTCCTTTTTTTAAACATCTTCAGTATGTGCTATGTGCAACAGGTTATTCAAATATACATTTATGTACAGTAGGTGCAACTGTTGGGGAGGGAACTAAATCTTGTCCCACTGAAAAGGCACTGCACCAACATCAGAATTGAAGTAACGGCATAGGTCCTCTCTCTGCTGCTTGGCTTGTGCCTTTGGGTTGTTGTTGTGTGGCTGAGCAGCCTGTTCCAGGCCAGGGTCTTCTCTCCACCTTCCTGGGATGATGACATGATTGGGACCGTCACGATCAACTATCCCATCCGTGTACAGGTTACCTCTCTCAGTGCGCAGAAAGTTGTGCAGAGCGCAGCAAGCCAGAACAATAGCCTCAACTTTTTTAGTGTCCTGAATGGGAATGGTTGTAAAAAGGACCTGAAAACGGTTTGCAAGGATGCCAAACGCATTTTCCACCACCCTCCGAGCTCGTGACAGCCTGTAGTTGAAAATACGCTTCTCATCAGTTAGCCTGCGGTCCGGAAAGGGCTTCATGATGTACTCCTTCAGGGGAAATGCTGCATCTGCCACTATGGTGTAAGGAGCCAGCAGGTCAGTTGCAGGGAGAGGTGAAGGTGCAGGGATGTGGGATGTCCTCCTTTCCAGGGCATCGTGAAGTGTGCATCCGGCAAACACGCCACCGTCTGAGACTCTCCCATTGCAACCCACATCAACATACAGGAATCTGTAGTCACTGTCCACCAGTGCCATCAGCACTATGGAAAATGTGTGCTTGTAGTTAAAGTGTGTTGATCCAGTCCTTGGTGGTGCACGAATGGTGACGTGTTTACCATCTAGAGCACCTAGGCAGTTTGGGAAGTTCCACTGAGCCTGGAATCCATCGGCTACATGCTGCCACTCTTCCACGGTGTCAGGGCACTGAAAGGAGAAAACAATAATTAGCTTTATAGAATTATGACTGTAATTGCCTCCTGTATTCAGTCCTGGAATTTCTTAATTTTTAAGGACAAGGCACAAAGGCCATCAAATAAAACAAGATTTCAGTCCATTGAAATAATTAACTGAATTTAATAAGGGTTAAGAATGTTTTTTAAATGTAATATGTAGGCTAGCAATCTGCTGTGAAATAAATAAATTGACAAGAGACAGAGAAAGTAATACAGTAAGTAAGCTGCTGGGGCATAAAGGCCACTGTGACCTCAGGGCATGCCATTTTTGGAGGGGCACCGATGGCCAAGGCCTTCATGGCCTCCATGAAATTCCTGCCCTGCCTGTAATATTTGTGTAATATTTACTTGTATCAGCACTGCCACTTTTTAACATCCTGCTCAGGGACTGCAGAAAATTAGCTTTTGGCTTGTAGCATTTGGACAACAAACCATTGAGTGACATCTAGACAGACTGCATACACAGTACAGTATAAATGTTGAATTGGGTCAAACAGTTACTTGTTTTTATGTGGCCACATACCTTTAGGTATTTCTCCTTTAAGACCTGGTAGATTGCTTCACAAGTTTCCGGAATTATATTGGCAACTGTTGATAGTCCTACTCGGAACTGGTATGCAAGGCTCTGGAAGGACTCTCCTGGAAAGGGGAAAGCACAGAAATTGCTTGTTAGTAGGCGCAGACACAATTCATATTCACCAGTTCTAAACATGGAACAAATACACTCCCAATTATACCCCCACTACCAGTAATATAATAATGGACAATGGCTCACCAGTCAATAAACGAACGCTCATGGCAAGGGCTGACATACAAAAAGACAACAGTACAGATGGAAACAAAGGAGTTGCTTACCTGTTGCCAAGAAACGCAGGGTTATCATGAGCCGCTCTGGTACGGAGATGCAGTCACGGTAGTTTGTGTTTCGCCTACGAATTAACGGATCGACTAGCTCTGTCAACCTATGAAACTGCTCAGGAAAAAGCCGGGCAAAGTTCCGAAAATCGGAGGGTTCCTCAGTTTCAAGCTCTCTGCAGAGGTTCGGGAAAGCCCCCTGTGCTTCTTTCTGAAGAATCCAAGACTTCACCCATTTCGCTCTCTTTAGTTTCTTCCCTCTCCTCCGCTTCTCATCGTCATGCAGGACAAGCACGCCCAGATAAGCCAGAGACAATACCCGTTGCACTTTTGAACTAGATACCATTATTATGATTCAACTCCAAAAAGCTAAGCAGTACTACGTCGCGTCTACAACTAGAGCAGGGTCACAATGAAATGAATAACTTCAGTTGTTTGTTTTGCTTTTCATCCGCTGGCCAACTTCCGCCTCACCGAGCCTTTCAGACTACTGCCACCTCCTGGTTTGGAATGGTATTGCATGCGATCTCTCCGCGCATGCGCACACTTGCATACAGTAAGTACAGTCGGTATACAGTCGGCAGACGAATTTCTCTGCAGTTCTTTGCAGTCCTTTGCAAGTTCTTTGCAGTCCTTTGCAAGTTCTTTGCAGTTCTTTGCAAGTTCTTTGCAGTCCTTTGCAGACTTTTTGGTGTGGAGAGGCCTTTAGACCTCCCTTTAGTTAGACCACCTAAACCTAACCTTAACCCTAACCCTAACCTCAGTAAAACCAATGGCCTACCCCATACATGGGCAACTGGCGGCCCGGGGGTCACATGCGGCCCCAACCTTCACTTATTGCGGCCGATATTAGAGTACTGATATATTATTGATTCCAGCTGTTACAATTCCAAACATGGAAAAATTAACCACTTCAATTACTTCATTTTATATCAGTAGCTAAATGACTAGTATTACAATGTTATTATATGTGTTATGTCCAATGTATTTGTATTTAAGTTCATAAATTAACATACCGGTAAGAACATAAATGCATTTGAAATTAAAACCAAAAAAAGTTACTTTTCAGGATTCCAATTCAAAAATAGAAAAAAAAAATAGCAGATCTACAAGCTCAAAACGCAACGCGTTTGACACGTTGTGAGCTTGTAGATCGGCTATTTTTGCTATGTATATGCATTGTGGCCCTCTGGAGTGAGTGTGAAAATGTAGTGGCCCTCTCCATCATCAAAGTTGCCCACCCCTGGTCTAACCAATGGGAGGTCTACCGTCTAACCAATGAAGAGTCCCCGGTAGAAGACTGATCGTAGAAGACTGATCGTGGCAGCATTTAAAGTATTCAATCAATCAATCAAAATGATCCAATGTCATTTTGACGCTGCAGGCACTAATGGTACACTAACACTAGCTCTTCAAAGGCATTAAAACAAACATCTTCAGACCTCTCAAAACAAACTCCCAAATCCAAAAAAAAGTGTAGGCCTAAAGGGCTCCGAAAAGTGCTATCGAACATATGCAAAAGTGTCTAGAGAAATGCAGTGTGATGTTGTGTATGTCACTAACTAGCCCTGATGGAACTTCAACCTGGTATTTGCACTTTCTCCATTTACAGCCCATACAGGTACATAACAGTTCAGACCACAGATGCTACAATTCTCTTCTGGCCCGCAGTAGTATCCAAATCTTCCGTATTGTTCAACATAGTTATGATGTATCCGAGTTTAGTACACCTTCCCAACAGATCAAAATCTCGATATTTTGATGGTTAGTTTTTTCGAGGTCCCAGTAGTCCGGTAAGGGTTAGGTTTAGGGTTAGGGTTTAGGCAATGGGTTAGCAAGCATATACCAGGTTAGCAATGGTACCGTACCCTGTGTTGTCAGTGTGTCTAACAATTAGACAGGCCTGGAATTTCATCATTTTAGGGGCAAGGCCACTTGGCCTTTGGTGTTGTCCACAAAGGCCAAATGCCAGGGCAGGAAGGCCATCAAATAAAAAAATATTTTAGTTTTGATTTTAAAATTAATTCAATTTAAGGGTTAGGGATGATTTTAAATGTAATATGTAGACTATCTGCTGTGAAGGAAAAAAAAGTATTTACAATCTGATCCATGCTCAGCCCTGCACAAATCAAAGATACTGGATTGGTTTAAATATGGGGACTCAACAAAAGAGACTGGTGTCTACTTGACAAGAAAGAGACACTGGTGTCTACATTTAAGACAGAGACAGAGGAGAAAGTCGTAGAGTCAGCTGGGGCATTAAGGCCAATGTGGCCTCAGAGCATGCCATTTTTTAGGGGCACAAGGCCAAACTGAGGGGCAACAACAGCCATGGCCTTCATGGCCATGGGCTCCATGAAAGGTCTGCCCTGGTAACAGACATACCTGCAGTGTGTAGTGTGGTGTTCTGTGTGTAACAGACATGCCTGCAGTGTGTAGTGTGGTGTTCTGTGTGTAACAGACATGCCTGCAGTGTGTAGTGTGGTGTTGTGTAGCCGCAAAATTGCAACACTAGATTTGTTTTAATTGGTTGAATCTAGGGTTGCAATACCTCCCATAGGCAGCAAATGCATCAAAACAGTTTTTTGCTATCTGATTGTATTAAACGATGCCAAACTCACCAATATTTGGGCCGTATGGAAAGCTTGAAGTATCTTTCTATCTGCAAAGTGTTTGTTTCATAAAAACCCAGCGTAGACATGTTATGTGCTACTTTCTATCAAAAAATTCAGTTCAGGTGATTATTTTTCTAAGTGCTGAAGTTTGGAAGCGCTCGTGGGAACTTGGAAGTCACTCAGCGGTCCTGTGTACCACCTGGTTCTAAATGTCACATAGCCTAATACAGGAGGCAGCGGGACATGGCGTTATAGAAGACGAGCGCTTCTGAAGCTGTCTGCTCAGTTGAGCTCAACACTTAGAAAAAAAGACATGTCTGCTCAGATTTTGACAGATATAACTCATAAAATGTCTACGCTGGGTTTTTATGAAATAAACACTTTGCAGATAGAAAGAGGATACTTCAAGCTTTCCATACAGCCCACTATTGTTGAGTTTGATGTCGTTTAATACAACAGATAGCAAAAAACTGTTTGATGCATTGGCTGCCTATGGGAGGTATTGCAACATTAGATTCAACAGATTAAAAACAATCTAGTGTTGCAATTTGCGGTTAGGTGTTGTGTGTGTAACAGACATACCTGCAGTGTGTAGTTGGGTGTTGTGTGTGTAACAACAGACATACCTGCAGTGTGTAGTGTGGTGTTGTGTGTGTAACAGTCATACATACCTGCAGTGTGTATTGTGGTGTTGTGTGTGTAACAGACATACCTGCAGTGTGTAGTGTGGTGTTGTGTAGTGTCTCCATCTCTCTCTGGAAGAGGTTGCACATGACCTCTGCGGCCGCACGGAGGCGCTCCAACACAAACACTCTGACATCGAGCTTCACACGACAAACATCAACACTTTGTTGCTTTTCCAAAACACACAATATCTCCTCTCCCACCGACGTCATGTGTTCATTTATCTTCAGCCGTACAGACTCCATTTGACGCGTTTTAACTCCTTTTAATATGAGAAGGTTTTCACCACGCGCTGTGACCCAACCACCATGAAACACCAACACTGAGTGAGACACCACCGCCGAGCGAGCTACAGCGAGCGAGTCTCCGTGTGGAGCGTTGCGAAGTCCGTCCGAGTTATGTCCTGATAGGGACAGAATAGAACATCTTCGTCCCCTCAACTTTCGGCACCTCCGCGCGGTCCAAGTGAACACAGCGGAGCTCCTTGCCCCCCGGCAACCACCGTTATGCTTAGGTTCGTTGGCAAACGGCAGGTCACGTCCTAAAACCACCATGAAACACCAACAGTTCCTTTGTTGTGGAAACGCCACACGAGAAACATTCTACTTCCGGAAGATCCGGCTTCCGGATCAACGTGTTCAACGCATGCGCAATAATGGATCCATGCACTGTTGCTTTGATGCCTTTCGCCCCCTGTTGGAGGAGATGTGTAACTGTCACTGAATAACATAAACGAACGGACAGACAGACAGACAGACAGACAGACAGACAGACAGACAGACTGACTGATTCACTAGGTAAGACAGTAGGATACAACAGCAGTGAAAAGACAGAAATGTCTGTGGAAGAATCATTTGGCATATTAAATTGGGGAGAAAAGGATGTATAAGGAAAGGAAAACAATGTACATCAAACTTTTTTCCCATCTTTTTGTGTGAAATATGATCATCATAATGATCATATTTCTCAGAAACATGAACATTTCTCAGAACATTGACATGCACGTTCACGTTGTGGGGCTTGTAGATCACAACGTGAAGGTGTCAGACAGCATAGGGCCACGATTGGGGCCTTTATCTCTTTGAAGAAAAAAGAAAAATATAGCCTATAATACAAAAAGAAAGAAAGAAAGAAAGAAAGAAAGAAAGAAAGAAACAAATTTCAACAAAATCAATGTGTTTAACCCAGTAGAGGGAGCCACACACGGCATTGATTGATTAAATACTTTAATAACATTTGCAGTGGTACTGATTTATACAAAAGGATGCTAAAAGGATGACACCGAAAAGCCCAGGACTCATTTCCATTGAGGTCCTTTATATTCAATAAAAAAATAAATATATGCACAGACAATAATACAAAAAGTGGCTTGCAGCTCACAGCAAAAAAAAACGAAAAAACAAAACAAAAAAAAAACAGGAGAGTGGTACAGTAAGAGTGACTGACTCTCAGCTAGGTCTGATAAGAAAGAAAGAAACCACTCTAATCAAATCAGGAGCACATGTGGTATTTAACAGCATCAAACAGCATAGGAAACATCAAAAAGTTCATCAAACAAAGGCAATCAACATTCAACTTTGATCAAGGGTGGCTTGATCTGGTAAAGATGTCATGACCTTGGGCCAATAAAGATCAAAGCAGCTAAGGTCAATGAGGACTTTCCTACACAGCCCAAATGTTTACTCTAAACAGTTGAACGTGCACAGGAAAGTCCGTCGGGCCAGGGTTCTCCTGGTCAGGGAGACTTGGTAACTGTCCAAGGCGAGACACAGGGCGCAGGTAAACCTTGTCTTTCACCTGTGCAGGCCCGGTGTGAACATGTCTGTCAGTTCCAGGGTACCTCCTGACCAACAGACAGCTCTTTGCAGTCCCTCCTCCACTTCTGCCTCTCTTTCATCCTGGCAAAAAGTGGCGGATGCAGGTGGACCAGAAATGGCCAGCCAGCTCTCGACTTTTTTCTCTTGTGACGCTTCCTAAAGAGGTCACTGGAGTTGTAGACAGCTTGAGGCGAGGTCCGCACAGCCAAGTACCGCACCTGGGGGGACAGGGCCTTCTCCGTTTCTGCCCCCACCCTTTGGAACGCTCTCCCCAACCACCTCAGAAGCGCTCCCTCCCTCCCCTCATTCAAAGGCTCACTCAAAACTCACCTCCTCAGGATTGCATGTCCCAGCTGAGGTCTGGCAAATTATGCCTCCCTAGTCCTTGACCTACTTTGAACTCTATTGTATTTGTATTTGTTGTTTTTAAAGTTTTATCCTAATAAAGTTGTTGTTTCCTTTTGTTGTAAAGCGCTTTGGGTACCTAGAAAAGCGCTATATAAATCCAAGCTATTATTATTATTATTATTATTATTAAGGTCTCTTTAGCCTTGGGAGCCACCTCCTGAAGGGACCTAGCTGGGAGGTGCTCGATGTGCTTGGCTTGGAGGTGCTCAATGAGCATGGGCGCATTACCACTCACTGCCATTGAGTGATGACAAAACCTTTTGGATTTTGGAGAGGGAAGCTGGGTAGCATTTGCTCGCCAAAGCAAGGGGGTAGTGTCGCCCTGGATTTCGTCGACCTCGAATCTAATGGTAGCTGCTTGCAGTGTGGCAATGGCTGGCTGGTCCTGCTTCGAGTGGGTGGCTGCCTTCTGGTTCACACAAGGGAGAGTGTCAAGCTCAGTGGCTGGGGATACAGTGGAGATGTGGAGGCACTGGGCAGATGATGTGCCATAGGCAAGATAGTAGGACCCTGGAGTGACCAACCCAGTCAGGTACAAATGGCGGTAGGACCTCCCAATGGACCTGCACGAACAGGGGTCAGGAGATGTGGCATGTCGGAACCTATCAGAAGCAGTGGCTTGGCATTCTCAATTGACGGTAAAGGCAGGTCCCGGAGGTGCTTATAGCATCTCTGCATTGCATATACAGGATAATAAGACTTTTAGGAAAAGTCTTATTCAGTACATTGTACGAAGATGGGGTCATTCTATTAAACCCAAATAAATCAAAGTGTTGTGTCATTAAAGGGCATACAGAAAGGGGGACATGGGGATTCCCCAAGGGGAAACTTAAGGAGTGCGAGACCCCACTAAAATGTGCCACACGAGAAGTAAAAGAAGAAATAGGATTTGATGTTGAAGCCCAGGGTCTGGATGAGGACAGATCTATTGAGTATGAATGTTATGAAAGTTTACAGAACAAACAGAAACAGAAAACAGTAACAGAAAACAGACGGAAACAGAAAAAGACGGCTCTACCGTTGGCTCTACATTGTATAAAATGTAAAAGAAGATTTAAACTTCAAACTGAACCCCAAGGAGATCGAGAAAGGCCAGTGGATCAACATTAAAGATGCCATAAAAAGAAGAATCTTCGGGATTACAAGGGTGTCTCGCCCTACTTGGGGAGGCTGAATACGTACATAAAAAAATTAATAAACATTGAACGATGCCAATAGAATGTACAATACTCAGCGTGGAACTAACTAAGAGAATGGAACATTACCTGCACAGTGTAGACACTGCAAGTCATGTATTTGCACTGAGTGTAAATTTTGGAGGTCCGGCTGCTGCCTCAAAGGGAATGCTGTACGTGGAGCCACACAAAGGCATAGACAAAAAGACACAGTGTCACTACTTCAAAGAAGGCATCTGTAGTTTTGGGAATAGCTGTGTCTACTCCCACCAGAAAGACACGGTAGTTGGACAGCCATCAAGCACTCCACAGTATCATGCCTCCCCCTACTTTTCAACAGTGGAGTGTCGCTACTACAAATTGTCACTACTCCCACCAGAAATTCACGGTAGTTGAAACAGTCATCAGCTCAGTCGATGCCCCTTTCTGCTGCATCCCCAGTATCAGCACTCCCCGCTTCGACTGAACATGTCATGCCTGCTTCACTGTATTTCTCATGGAAGAATGAGCCTGCATGTACTGGCTGCTCCGCAGGGCAACTGGGTTCTGCAATGTTGTTGAATCTGTAGCCCACTTCGTACTCGTTCGTTGCTCTCGGTGGGGACGAGCTGCTGCCGCTGCTGCTGCCTCTGCTGCTTGGTCGTCTGGGTTTGCTGGATCCATAGTGTTGTTGGAGCTCTAATCCGGCTCGAGGACCATGAAAAGGAGACCGAAAAGTACAACGTTCCACCAAACAAATAGGCAGGCAAAAGATGCTCAGTTCGATTGATTATTATAAAACAGGAAACTCTCATATATTTGTGTCATCCTTTTATTTGCTTTTTAAATTAAATGTGTACCTAATCAGGCTGTGACCTAGCCTAATTTCAGACTCAGCTGAAGCTTGAGTCTGACATTGTGCCCTGTTTAAGCGATTTCTGGAGGGAAGGGACTTTGACGGCAGATTGGTTATTTGTTAAACCCACCCCCACCCCCTGCGCTAATTGGAGGAGCCGTCATTTCGGCTCCAGAAATCACTTATTATGAACAATTCAGTCCATTCTGAGAGTGGGCGGGTATATGGGCTGGAACCAGGCCAGCTGTGACCCCCAACAAGAATCATATTTGAACTGGGACGCAGTAATGGTCTTTTTATTTATATACATATATATTTAGGTAGGCCTATTAAAACTGTCTAAAAGGTCCTTAAATTGTCACTTCACTGTCATTAGTTAGCTGTGGACAAAAGAGTGCACTGACTTGTGTGCTGTTTGTGAACAGCTGATAATCTGCAGCCAGCAGTGGACAGTAACTGAGTAAATGTACTTGAGTACTATTACTTTTATTTGTACTTTAAGAAGCCTATTTTTAAAAGCATTGATTCATGTTATACTATTCATTTTGTACTATAGTGCAGATAGATAGCTAGATAGATAGATTTTCCTCCGAAAATGTTTAATTCAACTATCTGTGTGATGATTCGTTATACTATCGCGATTGTCCCGTTCCTTGTGCCTCAAAGAGTGAAGTCATAAAAAGTCGTGAGGTTTTCAAAGCGGAGCATGTTCTACTGGGCGTTACGTTCTATCAACTCACCATGTCCCCTCTCCGCTCCAGTCGCTTTATGCAGAGAGAGGCAGCAGCAGCCAAGGTCTCTGGAGAGATTAATCCCGCAAACGATTCACGTTGACGTTGTTGTGCGGGAATAGCCCCGCCGCGGTCTCTCCTCCGTGCATTGCTATCGCCTGAACTGAAGGGATGTCTTTGCCACTCGAGTGACGTTCTAACATTGCAAACGTTGCAAATAACCTTAGTTTTGAAATAGCTTATCCATTCCAAAGTATATCCATAACTCCTCCGTCACTCTGTGTGTCTGTCTGTCTATCTATCTCTGTGTGCACTAGCTGTGACCGAAAAAAGCTATTTGGTTCAAAAGGAGCGGCGCTACCGTGCTGCAACTGAGAAATGTAGTTAAAGGGGCTATTTCACCAAAAGGGGTACTGTCACCTTAAGAAATCATCTTAAAAACAAGTTAATATTGTTTTGATGTCATTGTGAGAATGCGCGATAAGCCAATATCAAATTAATTAATTGACTGTTACTTACTGTATATCTGTACAATGTACATTCTCTTCCCATAGCCTGCAGGGCCGCTCTCGCAGCCCTCAGAAAGCAACTTCTCTGCTCCCACAGGGCTACTGGGCTAGCCTAGCACTAAAGCTAAAGACACACATGTATGTATAAATCTGTGCTTATAAAACAATTATTTCCACCCAAATCTGGTTGTTTGTTTAATTGTTGAATTGGCTATAATTCACCGAGAGGGGATTTTGCCTCTCGCCGAGCAGTGGTGCTCTAAATGCATTTCCCCCGCCGCTGCCCGTAGCTCCCGCTAGCGCGCTCGCTTGCATTGCATTGCACGGCCACACACACGCACGCACACACACACACTCGAAGAAAACAGGGAGAGCAAAGACAGGCTGTTTCTGACCGAGGAGAAACCATTTTGACAGCGGTTCTGAAACTGACTGTCTGTCTGTCTCTTCTCCTCCTCCTCCCCGAGTCCCCGGCCGCATCTCAACCTACGGATTCAATAAGCTCCCCGGCCGTACTAGTGGTCTGGTATTGGTAGGCGGGCAGTGGAGTGTTTTCAGAGAGACCACGTGACCTACTGTATAATACTATGATAATTTCAGGGTGTGACAGCGGACCTTTAAACTATGTAGCGTCGCTACTTGTAGCTCGCTACTGCCCATCACTGTCCAAGTGCTTATCAGGTTGGGGGTCCCAGTTCAAATGTGATTAATTTGGGGGGTCACAGCCTCAATGTCCAGGACCCCAAATTGACACATATTTACAATTTAAGCATTTATTAGACACTGTAATAATTAGCCCATTCTCGACAGCCCACGTATGAATGGATTAAGTGGTTAGAATGATTATGATGGGCCTGGGTGGCTAGTGTAGCAGTCCAGGAACCACAGCGTGTCACAGGTTCGAGTCCCAATGACCTTTGCTGAGTGTCACTCCCCACCTCTCTCTCCAAACTTCCTGTCAGTCTACTGTTCACTATCAATAAAGATAGAAAAAGACAAAATATCTTAAAATTTAAAGAAAGATTTAAAGTAAAGAAATATCATATTATCATATTGAACATTTATGGTGTGATATATAACACAAAAAAATACCTGTAGCAGTGAAAACCTTTTTTATATACTTTATTAGCAGTTCACAGAGGAAGAAAAAAGCCCAGGAAAGTACAGTTCAATACAGGGATTTTAACCCAACAAAGCACTATGGCTTGCTTCCATTGGGGTCCTTTGTACTAAAATCATTGAAACATTAGATGACTACCAAACACAATTTAACAGTCAGAAATCAGAACCCAAACATGGTTACATGTGGTTTTAATCAAATGCAATCAAAGGCTACAATTTATAAAGCAAGCATTGGGATTGCAACCATATATGATTATGGCCTTTTGTACATTTCTCCTTTCAATATGATGTTTCTTACTCTTTTGGTCTCACCGCTTAACACATGTCTTGCACTGATCTTAAAGGGAATGGCAGCAGATACTCTGATTGGTTTGATTAAAGTAACACCCAAACACAACCATGACTAATTCGGGGCCGCAACGCTTTGATGCAGTGTTCAAAATACCGCACGCAAAATAGCAAAATGGCATTGGGCACACCTAAACAAGACCTGGCGTTATTTAAGACATCCACAATACCGTTGATTGAATACTAGGTATCTTGACCAAGCATTTGCCACAAACCTCAGCTAAAGGGTTTGCCTGCCTGTTTGTAGCCAGGGTGCCAGCATGCTACACTACGTTTCATGGATCTGTTTTATCACTTGGCTTCTCAGTCTGGCCATGACTCGTTTTGACGGAGGCGACGTTGTTGCTGATCGGATGTTGTTCCAACGAATCAGAGTAGGGTTAGGGTAGCTACGTCATCAGTCCCACCCCCACCACAGACCAATAAGAAGCCACGTTTGGATTCCACTCGCATTCTATGTCCAACCTCCCCTTGGAGATAGGAAGGTGTCCAGACTGAGAAGTGAAGTGAAAAAACAAATCCATGGAGTGTACCACAAACTGCACAAGTAAAGGGGTTTTAACCTGTATGAGTCCTCATGTGTGATTTCAGATTACTCATTTCACTAAAGGCTTTACCACAAACCCTACAAGTAAAGGGCTTTTCCCGTGTATGAGTTCTCATGTGTGCTTTTAAATTACCACTGGTAGTACAGCCTTTACCACAAACTGTACAAGAAAAGGGTTTTTCCCCTGTATGAGTCCTCATGTGTAGTTTTAATTCATCACTTCGACTACAGGCTTTACCACAAACGTTACAAGTAAAGGGTTTTTCCCCTGTATGAGTTCTCATGTGTACTTTTAAATTACGACTTTGACCAAAGCCTTTACCACAAACTGTGCAAGTTAAGGGCTTTTCCACTGTATGAATACATGTGTGAGTCTTTAGGCCTCCATTTTTATTAAAGATTTTGCCACACACTGTACAACTAAAACTTTTCTTCCCTGTGTGGCTGTTTTTGGTAGGAGTTTGTTTCGACAACGGCAGGTCCCTTGACAGCTTGTGGGTTACAAAAAATGTTCGTCTTTCTTCCACATTGTGTGTCTTGTATGAATCCAGTGTGTTTACAACCGACTGACCTTCCCTGGTCTCCTCCCACTCACCACAGTCTTCAGTGTCGTCAGATTGAGTACAGTGTGGAGAAAGGAGCTGGTCACCACTAGTTGGTTGTGATGTTCCACAGTCCTCTACATCAGCTTGTGTTTTCATGTGTTCAGTTGAGGTGCTGGCTACAGCCTCTGTCTCTCTGTTTTCATCATCACCTTCACTTTTCACTGCTAGTAATGACAACGTTGATCCATCAGCCTCCTCTTGTAGTAGCTCCTCCTGTTCCTCTTTAATCTGTGGAGGTTGTGGTTCCTCCAGACTGGGACTCCTCTCCTGATGTTCAGGGAAAAGCTCCTCTTTACACACAGGGAGGGAAACAAAGTCTAGGGGGGAATAAAAACATAAGATGAGAGAAAACCCATCAGATGTTTGAACTTTACATTATTTCATGCAGCATTTCCTCTTTTATAGCTTTGGTAGTTGGTAATACTGAAACTTACTGTTGTCTAGATGGTTTTCAGGTTCCTGTTTAACAGAAACACTCCAACTCATCTTCACCTTCAGGCTGGACTTCGCACACTGGTCTGCAATGAAGGAATACAATAAGGACTTTAATAATAAGGACTTAACAATTTATTACTGCCGATGGTTTTCACACCCATATTTGTGTATTTATATGAAAAAAGTGGGTTGGCCATCTCTCGCAGTTCGTTGAGAGCAACATTGTATTTTATGTATTTATAAAGGCCTTGTGTGGTAAGCTTCCTTTGTATGATAAATGTATACAGCACCTTTATCCAAACAAGTAAGTCGACAACCGAACCAAACCATAACCCTAACCCTAACTTACATGGGGTGAGTAGCTAACCTGCCAACGCTCCGTTGTCGAAATGATGGGAGTTCACAAAGCGAGATTTCCCCAGTCTGGGAGTGTACAAATGGAACCAAATCAACCCATAAGGGTCCATTTGAACACTAATAATTGTCATAAGAATCAAGGGTAAACCCCAAAACAGGTTTTCGAGGTTTAGGAAGCATAGTTTTATTAAATTACATTTAAGAATAAGGTTTGATTTAGATCTAGTTTTACTAAGGTTAAGTTTAGGAAAAAGTTTGGGCATAGACATAGAGGTTGCTTTAGGAATACCTGGTGGCGCCCGTTGCGTTATCGGCGGCATTTGACACAGGGCAAGCGTGTTTTGGGCTTGAATAATTTTATTAAAAAAACAGTGCATACCTATCCTGTACACCATCACTACAGGTTTAAACCACATTAAATAAAACAGTACATACCTATCCTGTACAACTTTACTACAGGTTGTAAAGTAAATAAAACACTACATACCTATCCTGAACAACTTTACAACAGGTTGCATCGTTGCATCAAACAGTCCACGTCCCTCGTCCGTCTCTCGCTGTTCCTCTGACAATGTTAAATATGTTTGGGAGGCCATCTCTCTAGACTCTCTAGACCTCTCCCTGTGGTGCTCTGTGGAAATCACCAGAAGAAAGAACATTTGGTTATCATTCAGCAACCGTATATTATACCATGATGTAATCAAATCAAACTATAGACATTTACCATGTTTTGTTCAGTTGAAAGGGTCAGTCACTACTTGTTCTAAATTTAATCTGGAAGAAAAAGAGAGAAGACGAAACAATCTACAAGCTCAACATGTGGGACACTCTTGAGTTTCTTGATTGACTATTTTCACTACTATAGGTTTCCTCTACTATAGGTTTCCTCATCAAACGGTAAGACTTAGGCATATTAGGCTATTAGTGGCGTTTGATCATGTGATCAATATATACAGTAGTCCTCAGCAGTGGTTCTCAACCAGCGGTCTGGGGACCACCAGTGCTGGTCCTTGAGGGGTTTCCAGGTGGTCTCCAGTTAAATGATGGAGAATTCGTAACCAAATGGATCAAGATGAACACTAGCACTTCAAAGGCATTAAAACGAACATCTTCAGACCTCTAAAATAAACTCCTGAATACTCCAAAAAGGGCTATCTAACGTATGCAAAAGGGTTTAGAGAACTGCAGTATGATATTGTGTATGCATATAACATATATAACAGTTTTAGCCAAGGATAACTGATTAGGGTCCTGCATGGCCTTCGTCCTCGGGCGGCGGGCCCACATTCGCTTTTATAAACGTGGGGTGGCTCAAAGTAGCTGACGGAGTACAGCATCTTGCAATGGGCCTGGTGTACAAGATACACTACACCTCCAGATACCCATGTGTCCTAAGAAATACTTTAAAAACTTCAGGATGTCCACAATTACAAACCAGAGGCAGCTCCAATAATCACGTTCAAACCAGATTTGAATCTAAAAAAGGCTCAAATTTGTTCTCCTGCTATACCACAAAATGGAACGCCCTACCGCAAGCCCTAAAAGAGTGTAAATCCCGAACAACCTTCAAAATCTGTCTGAAAAGTCACCTACAGACGGCTAGCTTCTACTCGAAAGTTTTAAATAGACCAAGCATATACTTACCTCCCCTTTTCCACTGTAAATATCTGCCTTTTTTATTTGTATTTTTGTATAGGTTATATTGTTATGACTGCTTCCTAGTGTTGTAGTACTCGAGTCAATGACTCGTCTCGAGTCCAAGTCCAAGTCCAAATTTTCACTGACTCGGTCTCGTCTCGGTCTCGCCCTAATTTGACTTGGACTCGTCTCGGTCTCGGTCTAATTTGACTTGGACTCGCCCCCCACCGAGTCCACTCGAGTCAAGTCAAGTCACTACAATGCAATGGAATAAATGTATTTATCCATATTATGATGAGCAAATTCACGTTAACATTAGAGAGCTGTCTTGTTAAGGGCGCATCTGACGCAGCGCGCGCCGCTTGCCTCTTCTCGGTCAAATTGAAAGAGCACTCGGCATAGAGCTCTGTCAATTCTAAAGTGATTGACTGTTAAAAAATATCTCTAGGCTATATCTGTGATAGGCCTAAGTCTGTTTTGATTTGCTGTAAGAGTCATGATTTATTTTAGTCTCTCTGTCAAACGATAAGCATAGCCTATTGCTGCCGGGATGCGGAGAATTACAAGGAAATTAATTTCATTTCATTATAGAGGCCATTTGGCATTTGCTGATTTTTAAATTGTTTCACTAACAGCCCAACGTTTCCAGGTGTTTTCATTTATAGGCATATAATATAGTAGGCTATATTTATATCTTTTAGGAGCAAACGGAGAAGGACATTAAAAGCAGAAGCTTATGATATTTGTGGATTTACAGTTACGGATTTACGGCCTGTATATAGGCTACCTCGGCTCTTACAGGTTCTATTTTAATTTGCTGTATCAGGCAGTAATACGTTTATTTTCTCAGGCCTATATCAAACGATATAAACATTATAAAGCATTGGTCTAAATGCAAATGTAGAATTACGCAGTAGCCACGCTATACTGTAATGACACTGCCTCACTCAGTCTGCTAAAGGTTACAATAGCCTACATTAAAAAAAATCCATGATCAGCGCAACCAAGTGGGTTTTTAATAGGCCTATTGTGTGTTGTAGTTTTAATAAACTTGGCTGAGCTGTCATGAGATAATAGACTGCTTGCTTACCTGTATTAAAGTGTCCTTATCTTTGCGCAAAGTAGCCTGCATGCCCTAGACTGTGTCACTCTGCCGTAGGCTAAATGTCGCACTCTAAGCAGCAACTAAATCATGAATTAACATTGATCCTGAACCTATAGGCCCACATGTAAATGCATGTGCAAAATCGATTCAATTATCTATTCAGCTGTACCACATTGTGCGTAATCACGCACAGGGAGACCTCTGCTTTTCATCTTTTCATCAAAGAGCTCGTAGGCTACGGGTTGTAGCCTATATACGAGCATCCTATTATTATTATTATTTTATTTTTTTCAATTATTTATAGTACCCTCTGGTGTCCTTTTCATTTCTTGCAATTCAGTATACAACCACCACCACGGTTTCACTGTGAATACGATCATGAACCTGTAATGTAGATATGAAGCCTCAGCAGGGGCGTCACAAGTGGGGGGGAAGTGGGACTGAGTTACTAGGGCCCAAGGTGGAGGGGCTTTAACTATTTTATACTTAAGCAGGCTATTGCAAAATATCAGATATACAACAAGCTCACATCGTGGCATCGAGTGCCGCGCTGCGAGCTTGTATAGATCTGCCATTTTTTAAATCCCCCTTAGAAGAACATTCATGGGGGCTCGCAGTGAATCCTTGTACCAAGGGCCCAGAATTTGGTGCGACACCCCTGGGTTTAGTTTGATCGTGAGAAATGGGACGCACCAGCCCGTCACCTACCCGAGGTTCTACATGATAATAGACTATTAAGTAAAATGGGTGCTAATTTAATTGGAGAAACGGAACAAAAAATAATCCATAATTTATGTGATTAATAATTAATTACATGTGAAAACGAGCAGACATTGCAATTGTATTTGGTTCACAACTTGCATTCAGCAGTGGAGTGAATTATTAAGTGTAAAACTGCCTCAAACCTAAACCACGGCAGCAAAAGGTATTTGGGGAGACCTATTGTTTTAATTTGAAGACGAGCCATTAATTTGAAAGGTTTCGGTCGGAAAGGTCGGGAACCTTTTATATATACTCTATGTCGGGAACACGGTCACCTGACACAATGCACACGAGTGAGCGCATGGGTGGATCACTGTTTAATTGTGTCGGCTACGTTTAAAGAAGAAGATATACATTTAAGAAGATGTCGGCAAATTCAGCTATTATACGTTTCGGCTTTGATGAACACAAAGAGTTCATTTGCAAGAACACTGGAAAAAAGAAGCACACTGCAAAGTGCAAGTTTTGTGGTAAAGCCTACACCGAGGTAGCAGGGACAACGTCCAATTTTTCCCGTCATCTTGCCAAAAAACACGATGCCAAGTAAGTATGCTAGTTGGTTTATTTTGTGTTTGTAATATTATAACTAACTATAGGCTACGCTACTGTAGCAGCCTACTATTGATATGTGATCACGGATTAGTGACTTGTAGGCCTACATAACATTGAAGATGCAAACGCATCTTGAGTGGGTGAGACATTGTTCCCTTTGCATAATGGTGAATGAAGTAAAGAACAGTCTCTTTATCAGGCACAGTTCGTTTATTATAACGTCTTCAGCAACATCAAACACTGCTTCTCCCCACATCAAACACAAGACAGGGTCAGAGATCAACTACTTCCTCTCCCTACTATCCACACCTCCTGCGTCTGCAGCATTCCTCTTAAAGGGCACATACATCCATTTTACAACACTCTGTTACAAATAAAAGTCCGGAATTAAAAATGTAGGCTACTTGAGTAATAATTATTAATAATAATTAAGGCATATCTTAAAGTAACTAAAGTAAATGTAGGCTACAAACAACATGTTTGAAAAGTAGCAGGAAAAAGTAAAAGAAAATTTGGAAATTGGAACTACTCAAGTACCTCACAATTGTACTTAAGTAAATCTACTTAGTTACTTTACACTACTGGTCATTGATTGAAGGTCTTACCATTTACATGTAATTCAGTCATTAAAGTAGCACACATCGATGTGCTACAGTACTGTATGTAATGGTGGTTCCTTGTCATTATAAAGCCTATAGTCGTTTTCATTGTTCTTGTCTTTAAGGAACAATAATGTGTAATGATGATCGCTCATTGGTCCTTACTCATTCATAGTTGATTGGTCTACTCTAGACTCTAGGTTTACCATTGAGTTGTAATTAATTCAGTCAGTAAAACATAACTCATAGGCTACATAATTGATTAAGAAGAGATATTCTCAGTAATTCATTAAAAGCTGCATAGCATTTTTTTAAGTCAAATTAAAAACCAAACATTAACAAAAAGCTAATTTACACATTATTAATGTCAGATGCGTGTTATTCTCAGATGGTTTGATAACTGGAGGCTAAGATGATGTTTGTATTTTATGTAGACTTTCATAGAAGCCATGAGACACCAGGTTAACATTTAAATAGCTTATTATATAATAACATGTAACAGATATGGAGTAGGGTGTGGTTATCACATTGTGATGAGAGTCATGACTGTGACTTGTGAATTAGCTGTTTTGTTGAATTGAAGTGATAAAATATAATGGGAGACATAACAATCAAATTCAGCCTGAATGGTAAAATGGAAGATTCACAAATTATTATCGATATTACATGGTGAACAGTGCAGACATAAATGAATACAGACTGACAACTAGTCAACACACTTCATAAGGACTGCTGTATTGCTGTGATTAGTTTTATATGACCAGAACTCTCATAGATCAATCCTCCTCTATTTCAGGTTCTTGGAGTACAAGTCAGGGCTAGCTGGGCTACAGACAGACAGCACACAGCCAAGTGTTTCATCCCAATTTGCCCAGACTGTGCAGATCTACAGTTCAAATTCTCCAAGACAACGAGCCATCAGTGAAGCCCTTCTTAATGAACTGATAATCGGCTGCTCTCTGCCACTCTCCCTTGTGGAAAATACACATTTTAGAAACTTCCTGAAGGTCATGGACAGTAAGTACACACCCATCGCTCGAAGTACAATCAGTGAGAAGCGGATACCTGCCCTTGTCAGCGAGATCAAAGACACCATTCAAGCTAACCTGGAGAGCCAGCCATTTGTGTCAGTTACAGCTGATATCTGGTCAGATCGCAAGCTACGCTCCTTCTTCGGATTGACCGCCCATGTGCACTGCAAGTCAGATGGTCAGTACTCACTTGAATCCTACCTGCTGGACTGCAAACGCTTCCGAGGCAAGCACACTGGAGAGAGAATTGCTTCTGCCTTTGAAGAGATCACTGAAGAATATGGTATCCGCCAGAAGATCAGCTACATCATAACGGATAATGCAGCCAATATGAAATGTGCTTTCAAGGTTCAGTTTCCACACCAGCAAGAGCAGCATAGTGACACTGAGACTGAGACTGAGAGTGAGGAGGAAGACCTGACAGAGGAGGAAATGGAAGTGGAAGATGCAGAGCTACCCTGGTCCAGAGCTGAACGTCTGTCCTGTTTTGCCCACTCTTTGCAGTTAGTGGTTAATGATGGCTTGAAAGAGGTTAAAGCCATCTCTCTGGCCATCGCCAAATCAACGCAGTTAAGCCCTTTGCACACAGGACAGTTGAGTTTTTTTTCGTTTGCGGCATGAATAAAACGCATTGGATTTGGTGTGCAAGGCTGTGCGGAATCGGAGCTGCGGATCCAAAAAGGAGTCATAAAAGGAGTGATGAGTTTTTTACCGCATGCGACAAGACGCACGAATCGAACTGGGTTGGATTGAGAAAAAAACGCACGGCGGCAGCCACTCGTCGCACGGCTAATTCGGAGCCGGTGTGCATGAGGTCATAGAGAATCATTGTTTTCTTTTCAAAAAATTATATTGTCCGTTTTATCCGTGCGGTTAAACGCGCCTGTGTGCAAAGGGCTTTAACAAGCACATTGCATCGTAGCTCACAGTTTAAGGATAAGTTTGAGGAGGTGTTTGGTGCCAACAAGACTCTTCCAGCTGCAAACAATACTCGCTGGAACAGCACTTTCAAGCAAGTCCAGTCTCTGACCGCTTTGGACCATAAAGCCCTCACAGACATGTGCAAAGAAGACTATGAGAATTTGGTTTTTAGCAGCCGTGAGTGGAACCAATTGAAAGAGCTGACTGCGATTCTGGCACCATTTTCTGAGGCAACTGACCAGACAGAAGGTGACAAGTGTGTTACCATCAGTTTCGTGGTGCCAACTGTCCTGGACCTGCATACACACCTTCTGAAAATGGAAGAGACAGTGCCATTGCAGTGCCGGCCGATAGTCAAAGCCCTACGGGCTTCTCTGCTTAAAAGATTCTCAGGAATCTTTGTACAAACAAAAATGGCAGGGGAAAGTGGAAGAGAGGAAGACCCTTTCAACCACTGTGTGTACTTTATTGCCACAATGCTGGATCCGCGGTTTGGACTCAACTGGGTCGACCTGGATGTCACTGTTGGTGGGAGTGCCGCAGTGCAGAAGAGGAACAGGGAGGAGCTGAAAAAGTCTCTCACAGGTTAGTACCAATAGTTACGGGCTTGCTACTTTTATTATTATAACAGTATTATTATTTATTATTTTCTTTTTGTAATGATGATTTTTAATCTCTCTCTCACTCCCTCTCCCATTACTTGTGTTTTCGTTAAACAGTATTTTTTGGTTTGTTCCTTTCTGTTTTTCAGACACTCTGATCCTAGAGGCGGAGCGCATGGTGGCCATGCAGAGTGAAAACGAAGGTGACACAAGTGCTACTGCTGAAGAAGATGACGGAGACTCACCACCGGCAGCAAAATGCCCACGTTTGTTGTCCCGCTACAAAGCACTTAAAAAACGCAGCTCGACAACCCAGGAGACAAGCATTGCCTCACAAGTCGCAAAGTACTTTGATATGATTGAGAAAGATGAAAATGATGATGCCTTTGTCTTCTGGGTTGTAAACCAAGATAAATTCCCCCAACTGAGTGCATTAGCGATGAAGGTTCTGTCAGTCCCTGCCTCCTCAGCACCAGTGGAGAGGGTATTCAGTGCAGGAGGCATTATTATGAGACCCCATCGCGCCCGCTTGGGTGACACCATGCTGTTTTCTCTTATTTTTTTGAAATGCAACCAAAAATGCAACCATGCCTAATAGCCAAATTACAATACACTAGCCCTTACCCGTTCAAAGATATGAGCACTGAAATGATGTGCAGTGTGTGGGTTATGGGATGTACGCACGCGCGCACACACACACACACACACACACACACACACACACACACACACACACACACACACACACACACACACACACACACACAGCTGGTTAAACATGTTGCCTCATGCTAGATGCAGAATAGATTAGCCTCAAGCTAGATGCAGAATAGATAGTAGATACACCATAAAAATGCTAATATACAGCATACGATTTGTGAAAGTGACAAACGGGCTTCACAGTTATGTTAGGTGTGTTCATATGCTAATTGTGATGCGATTTCAGATCAATTGCTCCAGCCACTGAGGAGAAACGCTGTTTCAGACACGGAAAATTATATGTTTGATTGTGGCACACATTCTAGTCAGGTCGATTAAATGCCCTGTTAATCTGTAGTTATCAAACGTATTTGATAAGGACCCCCAAAATTGTATTTGTAAATGTAGACCCCAAAGACCACCAAAGATTTTTGTTGAAAACACTAATATACAGTATCTGCTATTTTGGAGAACCACTGTTCTAGACCACTGTTCTATCGTAAGAGTTTTCTGAAACACTGCTGTAATATGTAGATAGCTAAAATCTAAAATGACACAGATGCTTTCCTGGTTTTAATGGGTACATGTTGTTTTTTGTTTCTTTTCTTTCCTTCTCTTTGGTTAAAATAAGCGTGGCTGCAGAGTCAGACCCCACTACTCATCTGAAAATGTTTGATCCCTGGGTCTCCCAGAAGAAAAGATTTTTGTTGAAGAACACTACAGTATATCTGCTATTTTTGAGAACCACTGTTCTAAATCAGATGTTCTACTTAATGTTGCTATGCTCAAATCTAAAATTATACAATGTGTTCCCAGGTTAAATGGGTAAAGGTGTTTTTTTTCCCTTTTTCTTATTCTTCTTTTTTTGGTGGTTAAACAAGTGTGGCTGACTGGCTGTATACCCCACTACTCAACTGAAATGTTTTGTGCCAGGGTCCCCCAGAAGAAAAGATTTTTGTTGAAAAACACTATACTGTGTCCTTAAGTTGTAATGCCTGATTGATATTTAAAATAAATAGTTGAATGAATCAAACATTTTGTGATAATTGTATATAAGTGCCTTGTCCATTTACACAGTGACGACTGAAAATATGCATTTTCACACATTATACTCATTGTAGTAGGTCAGGCATAATATAGAACTGGCCATGTAGTGTATAACTAACTTTTTTTTTTCTTCTCCAAAGTCAGTAAAATCTAATTGAAGTGTTTCAGATCAAGATTTATCAGGGGGCGCCGGGCTGGCCTGTCACATACTGTAAGGCTCTGATGCCTGACAGCTTGTGCATGGGTTGGAATCCCTATGACTTTTGCATGTCACACTACCCATATCTCTCCTCTTTGACTGTCAGTCTACTGTCCTAACAATAAAAGCAAGGCATAAAAGAACCCCCCCCCCCCCCCAAAAAAAAAAACATACAAATAATAATAATAAAATAAAAAAATTAATAATTATTGTTTAATTTAGCCTACCTAAAAAAGAAAAAAAAAAAGACTCGATTTGGTCTCGCCTCCCTTCGGACTCGGACTCGACTCGGTCTCGACTCCGGTTTGTCTCGGACTCGACTCGGACTCGGCCCCCTCCCAGGGGCTCTTGACTCGGACTCGACTCGGACTCGAACCCCATATGACTTGGACTTGACTTGGACTCGGTTTAGGTGGACTCGACTACAACACTACTGCTTCCTTTTCTTTTGAATGTGATGATATCCTATGTAAAGTACTGTGATCTGTCCATCTGTCTTCAATGTTATATGAGATACATATAGTGGTTCCTGTGTAAATAAGCTGATAAACTTACTGGGATCTTATTTTAGCTGACCTTGTACCAGTGATGTGTGCTGTCATGAAACTGTATTTTTTCCTATTGCAAACTTATAATGAACTCTAGTGTTGTAGTACTCGAGTCAATGACTCGTCTCGAGTCAGGACTCGAGTCCAAATTTTCAATGACTCGGTCTCGTCTCGGTCTCGCCCTTAATTTGACTTGGACTCGTCTCGGTCTCGGTCTAATTTGACTTGGACTCGCCCCCCACCGAGTCCACTCGAGTCAAGTCACTACAATGCAATGGAATACATGTTATATCCATATGAGGAGCGCATTCACGTTAACATTAAGAGAGCTGCCTTGTTAAGTAACGGAGCATTCTGACACGCATCTGATAGGCACACAGTAGCACGCACACACACACACACACACACACACACACACACACACACACACACGCACACGCACACGCACACACACACACACACACACACACACACACACACGTAGAGCCCCCCGCTCAGCACAGCAGCAAGCATCTAATCTTCCCAGAAGTTATTTTTTTCGCCAAACAGACAACAGCACAACAGTCCACTTTCCTCTTACCTGCAGGATATCCTTGTGTCCCCAAATAAATAAGTCCTAACAGCTTCCAAACACAAGCCTTTGTGATCATGTGTAGTTTAATCCACCTGCACTGCTGGATTAAGAATTTACGTCTTTTTGTATTTCCAGGTGTAGTCTATTACTCGTTAAGCAAGCCTCGTCCGAAAGTTTTAAAGTGCACTGATCAACAGAGAGAAGTGTAACATTGTAAGTCCCTGTAGAGAGGTTAAAACGAATCAAAACAACTTGAAGCAGTGACATGGGGTATTGTTTTGCCTTGTATATACTTGAAAGGCATCAGACTAATGACATAGGGTAGCCTACATTTCTCACCTTAAACAATGAAATGCAGACAGGCACGTACTACTGCTATGTGTTTGAATGGGAAAACCTTATTTATTTCTTTTAGCTTTTAGTCAAAATAAAATATTAAGATAAGAGTTTGTTTGAAAAACGTTTTGCAAAAATCATGCATGCTCTATTTCAATGCAACTATAACAGCAATGTTTAAAAATGTTATAGATTACAGTAGTAGACATACTTCTTTTTTAAATAATATTATTTTTGTTATCACTTGGCCTTTTGGTGCATGGGCATCAATATTATATCCATATCATGATATTAGACTGGATAGTCCTAATTATCGTCTGTGATTTGGGATATTGTACTGCAGTATATGCCAAGTCTTATTTGTACACTAAAGTACTTGTTCTCTGCCTGGGAGAAAATGTAATTGTAGCAACTCAAATGTCTAGTTCTTAGACAGAAAATTGGTATGGGAAAAAAACTACCTCTCCAAAAAACTCCCTCAAAAACTCCCTCAAACCTAAACCCTGTGTGTGTGTGTGTGTGTGTGTGTGTGTGTGTGTGTGTGTGTGTGTGTGTGTGTGTGTGTGTGTGTGTGTGTGTGTGAGTGTGTGTGTGTGTGTGTGTGTGTGTGTGTGTGTGTGTGTGGCTTAGTGTGTCCGGAAAAAAATATATATATATTGTTTTCTGCAGCCTACCTATCAAAAAAAGAAAACTGGACTCGGCTCGGTCTCGCCTACCATTGGTCTCGGACTCGACTCGGACTTGCCTCCCATTGGTCTCGGACTCGACTCGGACTCGACCCCCTCCCAGGGGCTCTTGACTCGGACTCGACTCGGACTCGAACCCCATATGACTTGGACTGACTTGGACTCGCTTTAGGTGGACTCGACTACAACACTAATGAACTCTTCAATCAATCAATCAATCAATCAATCAATCAAGTTAGCCTCAGACTACTGGGACATCGAAAGGCAGCTGTCTCTCTCGAAAGGGTTGTTGAGTTGAAACATTTGGAGGAAATATAGTGAACATGGACACCATTAACAATACTGAAGTACCCATCCGAAAAGAATTGTAACATCCGTGGCCATGGAATAAGCACTTTATATTTGAAATCGAGCATTGTGTGATCCATGGCTAGTTGCGACCGAAGGTCACAGTTAACCATGAGAAATGTAACAGCTTGTCTCTGTTTGTGTACATTCCCTTGACACATCACTGTGACATCACAGGTGATATCACAGGTGACATCATCACAGGTGACATCACCTATGTAAAAGTCCATATATGTAGGGTTGGGGGCGGTAACCGCCGTACCGCGCTATACCGAGGTCTATCGCGGTGTCAGTGTGCTTACCGCGGTAAAAAAGACAAAAAAAAGTCTATTTTTTATTGGAAAACAAGCGAGTTTTAAAACGGGAGAAGCGAGGACCGCATGCGCTCCATGCCGCTCTGCTCTGGGCCGTGTACCACATGTTTGGAAGCCACATACATCACTCAGACACACAGACAGTCAGACCTACACAGGGCAGCACAGCAGCGTCGTAGAGGAGTTTGATTGATTGATTGATTGAAGACTTTATTAGAAGTTTGCATAGGAAAAGGTACAGTTTCATGACGGTACAGTTCACTGGTACAAGGTCTACTAAAAGGAGATCCATGAAAAGACTAAGCTTATTTCCACTGGAAACCATTGAAGTATCTCATATAACATTGAATGACAGACAAATAGAACACAGTACTATGCAGTAGATATGTAAAGAAAAACAAAAAAGAAGACAGTAAGTCTAAACAAACAGTATATACAAAGAAGGGGCAGGGGAGGGTAGGGTTGGGCTAGGTTCATTTTTTTTTACCAGTTGCGAACGGCTGCTGCCTAGTGGTTTTTCAGGGCAATTTTAAAGGATGCTAGTGATCCACACTCCTTTATGGCCTTCGGTAAAAACCCAGCTAGGCTGTGGTGCTAAACTTAGATCCATAGCCAGCAACATATCCATCCAAACTCCCATAACCCTCCTCACTGACAGTCTTGATGTAGCCAGAAATCTCAACATCTACTTCACCTCCATGGCCAAAAATCTGGTCAATAAACTGCCCGCTCCATCTGGGCTGTTTGGTGTTAGGCACATCTTGAAATTCTACAGGAACCTTGGGGTATGCAAAGACAATTTTAAACTTACCATAAAATCGCCCCCAAATTTCTCATAGACTCAGCTGCCACCATTGCCCCAATCATTACCCATATTATTAATCTATCTATCAAGCAGGGTTATGTCCCCCAGGACTTCAAATTAGCTAAGGTAACCCCCCTGCACAAAAAAGGCAGTAAACTTGACCCTGGCAACTACAGGCCAATCTCAATCCTTAGTTCCATCTCTAAGGTAATGGAAAAAATTGTCTATGAACAGGTGGCTAAATATCTTGAAGAGAATAAACTAATCTACGAGTTCCAGTCTGGCTTCAGAGAGTCCCATTCCACAGATACATGCCTCATCTATTTGAATGATCACATCAAACGTGAAATTCATGATGGCAAATATTGCGGCATGGTCATGCTGGACCTCCAGAAGGCATTTGACACCGTCGATCATTCTATTCTGATTGAAAAACTCAAAGCTATTGGTCTTGATAGCACAGCAGTGAGATGGATGCACTCTTACTTGGTGGGGAGGGAACAGATGGTGGAAGTCAACGGAACCCTGTCCCCCCCCCCGTCCCAGTAAACTGTGGAGTACCTCAAGGGAGTATACTAGGACCACTGTTGTTCTTAATATATGTAAACGACATGTCATCTGCTTGTGACTGCAATCTGTTTCTGTTCGCGGATGACTCGGCTCTCCTAGTCTCAGGCAGAGACATATTGCAGGTTGAAAAGGCCCTTAACTGTGAACTTAACAAGATCTGCACCTGGCTCAATGACAACAGACTCTCAATTCACCTAGGCAAAACTGAATGTATCCTCTTTGGATCTAGTCAGAAACTTAGCCTAGTTGAGAACTTCACAATTAAAGTAGGTGACACTGTGATAGAAAGAAAAAACTACATCTGCTACCTGGGTTGCATCCTGGAGGCTAACCTATCCAGTGAAAAAATTACCACCAAGGTAATCAATAAAGTCAACCAACGAATTTGCTTCTTGCAAAGGGTTGCCCCGCTGATCAATATCAAATCCCGAAAGACACTAGGAAGTGCTCTTATTGGGCCCCTCATTGATTACGGAGTCCTTGTCTGGTATCGCGACGCCCCAGCCGCCTTAAAGTTAAAGCTCCAAACAGCCCAAAACAAACTAATTAGGGTTGTGCTTGGTCTCCCTCCTCTGACCCACCTTACCGATCATCACCACGAAAGCGTGGGATGGCTCAAAGTAGCTGACAGAGTACAGCATCTTGCAATGGGCCTGGTGTACAAGATACACTACACCTCCAAGATTCCCATGTACCTGACAAACTACTTCTTAAAGGTCAAGGATGTTCACGACCACAACACCAGAGGCAGCTCCACTAATCATCATCAACGTAGATTTAACACTAAACAAGGCTCTAACTCGTTATCCTGCTACACCATCAACATGTGGAACGCCCTTCCTCAAGCCCTAAAGGAGAGCAAATCCCTAGCCTCCTTCAAAATTGGTATGAAAAGTCACCTTCAGACAGCTGCTACCCGTGACTTGTAAATAGACTAAGCCCCCATGCCCCCCCCCCCCCCCCCTTTTTTTTTCCTTCTTTTTTTTCTGCCTTTGTATTTGATGTTATGCTTTTGAAACTGAGATTATCCTAGATAAAGTAATATGTTCTATCCGTCTGTCTTTCAATGTTATATGAGATACTTAAAGTGTGGTTCCTGTGGAAATAAGCCTCGGCTTTCTAGGATCTCCTTTTAGTTGACCTTGTACCAGTGATGTCATGAAACTGTACTTTTTTCTATTGCAAACTTCTAATAAATTCTTCAATCAATCAATCAATTTTGACAGGTACTTGGGTATCATAGTGGTGTAGTGTATCTTGTACACCAGGCCCATCGCAAGTTGCTGTACTCTGTCATCTACTCTGAGCCACCCCACTCTTAACTGGTGAGTAGCGGTGAGGTGAGTCTGATAGGGAAGGTTAAGCAGGACCCTAATTAGTTTATTTTGGGCTGTTGGAGTTTAGTTTTCAGGGCTTGTGGGGTGTCACGATACCATACGTGGACTCCGTAGTCAAAGAGGGGCTGGATTATTGCACCAGCTATGGTCTTCAGTGTGTTGAAATTGACCATCGGGGCGATCCTCTGTAGGAAATGAGTTCGTTGGTTGATTTTATTTATTACTTTAGAAGTCATCTTTTCACTGGAAAGATTAGCTTCAAGGATACATCCTCAGTAAGAGATTTCGTTTTTTCGTGTTATGACCTTGTCACCCACTTTGATTGTGAAGTTATCGACTTTTTTGAGGTTATGATTTGATCCAAAGAGGATGGACTCCCCGTTTTTCCCAGGTGAATTGATAATTTGTTGTCGTTAAGCCATGTGCAGATCTTACTTAGTTCAGAGTTAAGTGTCTTTTCAACCTGCAAGTGGTCCTTGCCCGAGACTAGGAGAGCCGAGTCATCCGCGAACAGGAACAGGTTGCAGTCACAAGCAGATGCCATGTCGTTCACGTATATTAGGAACAACAGAGGTCCCAGTATGCTACCTTGAGGAACACCACAGCTTACTGGGAGGGGGGGGACAGGGTACCGTTAATCTCCACCACCTGTTCCCTCCCCACCAGGTAAGATTGCATCCAACTCACTGCTGCGCTGTCAAGACCGATGGCTTTTAGTTTCTCAATCAGAATAGAATGATTTACGGTGTCAAATGCCTTCTGGAGGTCCATCATGACCATGCCGCTATATTTGCCGTCATCCGCTCCGCGTTTGATTTGGTCAGTCAAATAGAGAAGGCATGTGTCAGTGGAATGAGATTTTCTGAATCCAGATTGGAACTCGTAAATCAGATTATTCTCATCGAGATATCTTGCAATCTGTTCGTAGACTATTTTCTCCATGACTTTGGATATGGAGCTAAGAATGGAAACGGGACGGTAGTTTCCAGGGTCTAGTTTGCTACCTTTTTTATGCAGGGGGGTTACTTTTGCTAGTTTACTAATTATGTGGGTAATGATTGGAGCAATGGTGGCGGCTGAATCTCTGAGAAATCTAGCTGGAATTTTATCAAGGCCAGTGGCCTTGTGTTGAGGTAGGGCGCTCAGTTTTTTAAACACTTCATCAGTTGTCACTGTGGCAAGTTTAAAACTGTCTTTTCTGACGCCCAGTTTATTGTAGAATTTCTTAACAAATTTTACACCATACCGCCCAGATGGGGCGACCAGTCTTTCAACCAGTGAACGGGCCATGGTGGTAAAGGTTTTGTTAAGATGGGTAGCCACTTCACATTTGTCAGAAATGAGAGCGGTGTCCGAACAGAGTACAGAGCAGCATAAACTTTCTCTGTGATCCACACGACACAAGGATGTTAATACATACCTTGTGTCATGGCAGTTTCTTTTTTATTCATACGGATTACTGGCGGAGCGCGGGCCGCGTGGACTAAAACCGAAAATGAAACTATTTTACTTTTTCCACCGTGTCGCGCGATGAGCCCCGTCCGGCGGCGCGTCGGCGATTTTATAACCTTTTCTGTCAAGTCTTGTAACTAAAACCTGTATATAGCAGCACTCAATCACTGCCATTTGAGAGTTGAGACGTGACGTGAGTTTACAGAATCACTGTACACGATCTGACTACCCGTCCTCTTCTGGTTTGTTCACACAGCTGTTTGTGTCTGAAAAGCCTAAGTAGCTAGCCTACGTTACTATGGTAACCCGACTGCACAGATCTAAAAGCTCAGAACGCGTCGCGGATGCGATGTGTTGTGAGCTTGTAGATCTGCTCCTTTCAAAGCCAGCTCCTTTTTACAGCTGTGCTGTACGGAGAAGTATAACTCGGGCAGTCAGGCTGTGGAGAGGCGACTTTTGAGAAGATGATTGCAATATTTTGGCTTATCGCCGAACCCCTTAATTAATAGATACGGGGGTGCGGTAATTACCACAATACCTGCGGTAAATGGGAAGACGGTAATCGCGGTAACAAAATGTCGATACCGCCCCAGGCCTACATATATGGACATTTCCCAGAATCCCTTTTATGCCGATATATGAAGATCCCTGATGTCATCAATATTAAGCCCATAATGTATAACAGGACTTCATATGGGAATGCCATATATGGAGGAAGACTGTCCATATCTGTGCGGCTGGTTCAGACAGGAATCTCCATTTATGGTCATAAAAGGGATGTACTGATCTCCATATGGGTAACTGGTCCGATATACATCACTGGCCATGCAGATGGCCAATAATTGGCGCGACCTCGCCCTCATGTTGCCCTGAGGTGTCTTACTAGTAAAAGACATACCTGCCGTGTGTGTAACAGGCATACCTGCAGTGTGTGTGGTGTTGTGTGTGTAACAGACATACCTGCAGTGTGTAGTGGGGTGTTGTGTGTGTAACAGACATACCTGCAGTGTGTAGTTGGTTGTTGTGTAGTGTCTCCATCTCTCTCTGGACGAGGTTGCACATGACCTCTGCGGCCGCACGGAGGCGCTCCAACACAAACACTCTGACATCGAGCTTCACACGACAAACACTTTGTTGCTTTTCCAAAACACACAATATCTCCTCTCCCACCGACGTTATCTGTTCATTTATCTTCAGCCGTACAGACTCCATTTGAAGTGTTTTAACTCCTTTTAATATGAGAAGGTTTTCACCACACGCTGTGACCCAACCACCATGAAACACCAACACTGAGTGTGAGACACCGCCGCCGAGCGAGCTACAACGAGCGAGTCTCCGTCTCCGTGTCGAACGTTGCGAAGTCCGTCCGAGTTATGTCCTGATAGGGACAGAATAGTACATCTTCGTCCCCCCGACTTTCGGCACCTCCACGCGGTCCAAGTGAACACAGCGGAGCTCCTTGCCTCCCGGCAACCACCGTTATGCTTAGGTTCTTTGGCAAACGGCAGGTCGCGTCCCAAAACCGCCATGAAACACCAACAGTTCCTTTGTTGTGGAAACGCCACACGAGAAACATTCTACTTCCGGAAGATCCGGCTTCCGGATCAACGTGCTTAACGCATGCGCAATACTGGATCCAGGCACTGTTGCTCTAATGCCTTTCGCCCCCTGGTGGAGGAGATGTGTAACTTTTACTGAATGACCGAAAGACAGACAGACATAGGCTGTATAGATAGAGCATCGCAGTTGAAGCCCCACCCCGTCCTCACTCTGGTGTCGGAAGCGTTTTCCGCATTCATTTCTTCCATAGACATTTCATAAAGTATTTATTTAAACGTTTTTAAGCCTTGGACAAAGCCACCTCGGCTGGAGAGGGATCATGTCAATATTCACATTTTTTTTGAATGCAAAGATTAATTAAAAAGCTGAAAAAAGGGCAGGGTACAAGACTGTGTAAAATTGAGGAAACTACACTCCCAGAATGCATTGCAAATGTTGTTGTTGTTTCCTGAAATATAGCCCTTAAATCACGCTCAGTTTAGTTATCCAGGCCAGCATATGGCCTGAAATGTAGTGATTGTCATCTCTGTGGACGCTCTTATCGTCATCCTTAACATAGTGCATCATATTTGTAAAAGAAAGACGATCGCTCACAGAGTTCTGCTGAGGTGCAATAATCCGCCGGGAAGACAGGGGGCAGTAGCTACTTCCGCGGTAACCACAAGATATGTGAAAGAAGAAGAAGCTAGACCAATCAACAGACATCGATTTCACCGGATGTACATGTTTAGCAGTATGGGAAATGCTGTTCTTCTCCGTGCGATCTTGATTAAAACATGTTTTTACTAAAACTAGAGTGATTGCATACATACTCGGGGGTTCTACAGGAGCATATGGAACCATTTGCCTAGTGGTAAGTTTACATTGAATTGCTACGACTTTGTGGCTGATAATGAAAAACCCTATGGTGAAAATGAATGGAAAATGGACTTCCGACACCTCACTGCGATGCTCTATGGCGTGGCTGGTATCGTTCGGTTTCGTTCCCGTATTAAATTCGTATTTAATGGGAATAACAGAAAAAAACGAAAATCTTGTGCTGCTGTTTTTGCTTGTAAAATTTGCTATAGTGATTTTGGCAACACAAAATCTTTCTAAAATGTCATAAATACATCTACCTAACATCTGAAACAAGAATTGGTGCCTTAGTATACTCATATGCAAATTTAGATCATGTACGTGGCAAATTTGTTGAAGGAAACGCTTCAATATAAGTGATCGTCTGTGACCGTAATTTTGTCATAATGACAAGTAAACTATTTCATGGTTTCACATCAAGAGAAACTCAATAGAATACTTATCTTCATGATTGGGTGTGTCTGGATCTTTAATTTACATATTTCCAAGATGGACGCCACCCGAAAATGAGCTTTACTATGACTTTTACAGTGACAGATGGCTGTTATGACAAAAGCAATATGAACACTTTTGGTCAGTTTTACCTCAGATTCTATCAAGAGTTGTGGGGATGATTGCAGAGAAAAATCTGAGAAAACGTACATACAGCTAAATGTATCTTAAAGATGACATTTTTAATTCATCACATTGCTGAACCACCTCAGCAAGCAAAGACAGACAGAAGTCTAGGTCTCCTGAGCACTGGGAAGTTGGAGATTCTAGAGACTTCATCAGATGGCCTGGCTGAAGACCTTTTACTTGTGTGGCACCTACTGTAGATAGAATAGCTTCCAACATTACAGTTGCTGAATTCTCCTCCAGATGCAGAAGCTCGTTTACCTGGCTTTTCAGCATTCTGTGTAAACTTTCACCCACAGGCTAGCATTATTGGCTACGTTCCACTCATCCCAGCATCGCCAACTGATCCTTCTGTCCTCAGAAAAGAGATGAAACGACTCTTTACTACATAAACACCATTATCACTGGAGATCAGGCAACACCAAGATGAGTTTGGCAATGTAGTTCTGTTGCTGGGAGGCTTCCACCAAACTCACAACTACTGAACATGAAGGCTATTTGCAAGATTATCAGGGATACAAGGGCAGATGATCTGCTTGTTGCAGCAAGTCTTTGTCGAGAAGGAACTGTCAAGAAGATGTTTGTTGAAAAGACATAATACTACCAAACTTTACATGCCCTCAAAGTCCTGTTTGAAAAAGAGATAACTGGCAGAAGTTAGAAATGACGAGGCATCCAGAGATGGCAGTCCTAGGAGATCAGCTACTGCTTTTCAGGAATCATTCAATGGGCAATCAACTGCAGTCCTCTGGGAAAACTTCCTGGAGATGTCAGATATTCTCCAAAGGTTTAACTATTACGAGCGGGAAGGTGACTGGACAGGACATCTCTGTGAATCAGTAAGAATGCTACCCTACCTCACTTTAGTAGGCCACTACAAGTACGGGCAGCAATCTTTACCTTTGTTTTGCCTTAGAATAAGAAATTACCAGAAACAGCTTCAGAGGTACATGAAGCACTGATGGCAGGTGTATTTGTTGGCTGACGAGCAGATGGCAGCCACAACAGTAGTGTTTCTGCCAGAACAGGTTGGAAACGGAGTGCCAGAACTGTGAGAATGTTTCAAAAGAAACAAGCTTCATGGGATGATGACTCTGATTAAGCAAGGGTCATTCATCACCATGCTGGCTTTTGGTGGAGATTTGTCGAAATATCTTTTTTGCCACGGACATACTAAATGAGTGAACAATAATATATACCAGAAACACATAGAAGAGCAAGCCCTGGATTACCATAACATGTGTGTAACTCTGAGAACCATTTGGTTCCATTTTTACAATCTCAGAGTTAAGGGCGTACTAGTACTGATTGGACTCCTAATATGCCAAAATGTCACAATGTCCATAGATATATTCTGAAGAAAACCTGTCGACTTTGAATTCAGCAAATTGGGTCTTATGATCAAAAATAAGACATTATAAGATATAAAATCAGCCACTGACACATTTTGTCTGTAGTACAGACATACATATTGATGACCCCTGGATGAAAAAGTGATAGGGATGAGTAATATACGCACCATGTCAGCATGTTAGATGAGCTAAATACTTGTTTCATTTCAAGTTTTACTTTCATCACATTTAAAAGCAATACATACATGTGAGAGGAAAAAGTTTAACATTTGCTGTCACAGCACAGCCTTACATTTACTTATGCTGCCAACATTTGTATGCGTTTTTGTTTTGGTTGGGGGGTGTCTTGATATAGCCTACAAATGACAGATGTTGGAACACTCTGTGGTACTTAAATACATATTTTATACCCGACATGACCTTTTGTGCATTTATTATAGTCTTGTCCATTTTGGGAATATTTCCAATTTAGGGGGGTGTGATAGCAGTTTGATTGATTTTCATCCATTTCTGGCCAAGGTACCTTTCATTACACAGTTGGCTGTGAGATGTGTTATGTATGAGACGTGCCAATCACATACATTGAGGCGTTTTCTTAAACAAATTTGCTATATTTCACAATCTAAATTCACATATGAGAATACTAAGGCACCAATACTTGTTTCAGATGTTAAGTAGATGTATTTATGACATTTGAGCAAGATTTTGTGTTGCCAAAATCAATATTTTACAAGCAAAAACAGCAGCACAAGATCTTCGTTTTTTTTATTTTTATTTTTTTATTTTTTTCAGTTTTATAAAAAAAATCTGGCTGGTGCCAAAAGTCGTCCAGGTTTCGTGCCGAGAACTTTTAACCCAAAGTCTACAATGGTATTGTCCATGTAAAAATGCATTGAATGAGTAGTGCCAAGACGTGGGAACGAAATTCATTTTCTAAGCACTTTTCCTTATAACGCAATACCGCCTAACAGACAGACTGATAAACTAGGTAAAGTCAGTAGAATGTGCGTGGGGAGGAATCATTTTGAATATCTACAGTCTCTCAAAACCGGACAATTACCGTGGTATCAGCCTGACCTGTATCATTGCGAAAACGTTCAACCGCATGATACTCAACAGGTTAAGGAGCGCAATTGATCCCCACCTCAGAGAAAACCAAAACGGATTCCGAGAGGGGAGAACCACCTTAGCCCAGATCCTTGCGTTGAGGAGGATCATTGAAGAGGTAAAGAGGAACAATCTATCTGCGGTGCTATGCTTCATCGATTTCAGGAAGGCCTTCGACTCTGTCCACAGAGGAATGATGATGAAGATACTCAAGGCCTACGATGTTCCTCCAAACCTGCTCCGAGCCATTGGGACCATGTACACGGGAACGAGAGCCCAGGTGACAACGCCGGACGGTAGCAGCGAAGAGTTCAACATCCAAACCGGAGTGCTGCAGGGAGACACCCTAGCCCCCTTCCTTTTTATAGTTGTGTTGGACTATGCTCTGAGACAAGCTATGAGAGGAAAGGAGCAGGAGCTCGGCTTCACCATTACACCCAGAAGGTCTACGAGACACCCTGCCCAAACCCTCACAGACCTGGACTACGCCGATGACATCTGCCTGCTATCTGACCACGTAAGGCATGCACAAGAGCTCTTGACCAGAGTGGAGTTGGAGTGTGCTAAAGTTGGCCTCAGGCTAAATGCAAAGAAGACCGAGGTCATAGCCTACAACATCCCCCAAGAACATCTGCCCCTAACAACAACAGAAGGTACTGCACTAAAGGAGGTCACTGACTTCAAGTACCTGGGCGCATGGGTCGGCTCCACTGAAAAGGACCTTAAAGTGAGGAAAGCACTCTCCTGGAGAGCTCTTAACGGCATGACCAGTGTGTGGAAATCCAACCTCCCCAGACACATCAAGATCAGTTTCTTCTCTGCAACCGTGGAGTCCGTTCTCCTATATGGCTGTGAATGCTGGACACTAACGCAAGCCCTACAGAAGTCCCTGGACGGGTGCTACACCAGAATGTTAAGGGTGGTGCTGAACATCAACCAGGACGAGCACATTACCAACAAGCGTCTGTACGGGGAACTGCCAAGTGTATCAGAGAAGATAACAGTCAGGAGGATGAGACTAGCTGGACACTGCCATCGACATCAAGAACTCCCAGTCAAAAGGCTTGTACTGTGGGAACCAGCACACGGGCAACGATCAAGGGGACGTCCCACACCTACCTACGTGGACGTACTAAAGAAAGATGCTGGAGCAGAAAGCACAAACGAGCTGTCCAGATGTATGGAGAACCGAGATGACTGGAAACGACGATGGAGGGCTCGTCTGAGGACGACGTAGAGAGACAGTGTGGAGTACATGGGGTTAAAAAAAAGAAAAATCATAACAACACTATGTTGTCTTATTTAAAAATATGTTCACTTATTTTAACCACCTTCCCAGTCAGTCAGAGTTTGATGTGGAAGTATATGCAGGATGTAAATTGCATAGGCCTACAATAGAGGGAGCAATCTGCAATCTACCATGGGTTGAACCAGATTGGTGGAGCTCTCTCTCTCTGGTGCTGTGCTTGTATGTTGTTAACACCACTGAAGTAGTTTTAAACGTGCAGGAAAGTTGCTGAGCCTAGTTGCAGATCTACCATCAACACGTTGCTTCATGTCACGTACGTTGCAAGCTTGTAGATCAGCTACTTTCACTACTTCTTAATTATAATGTTTATATAGGCTATTTATGAGATTTCTTAGATACGTTTGTTTTATTGTTTTTAAAATGTATACACATGCAGCAAAAGAAAATGGGATTTTAACTCAAAAAAAGTTGGTTTGTGGCCGGGTCTCGACTCCCAACCCACTGTTTGGGAAACAGTCCTCTACCCCTCTAGCCATCCCAGTGATCCCAGCCTAGCATAATGAGCAGGGGTTCAGAGAGTTCTAGGTGTGACGCCAGGCAGTAGCCTCACCAAGTTTGTTTTGGGACGTCTTTAATTTTCAGATGTGTCTCCGCGGCCAAATATATGTCAATCAAAAGAAGCGGCTTGGACTCCTCGTGCATTGAAGGAAGTGCAAGCTCAGTCTGTTGTTCTTCCCAGGCTGGCAGAGGGAGAGTAGCTCCCAGAATTACAGCTTATATGTATTGGCACTGGGTGGAAAAATGTTGGTTCAGTGAAGTGACAATTTAAGGACTTTTATGACCTTTGTAATACAAAAGAAGGAAAAACTAAAAGAGAAAAAAAAAGACTATTACTGTATTAAAAGTAGTCAACAAACTATGAAATAAAAAATCTGCCATTTCCACAATTTCTATCTGTGGAGCTGAGTCAAACAAAATTCAATGTCTCAACTGCTATATTCCAAGTGGTTATCAGGTTGGGGGAACCCCAGTTCAAATATGATTATTTAGGGGGTCACAGCCTGGAAAGGTTGAGAACCTCTGGACTAAACCAGTGGTTCTTACATTTCCAGGACGCCCAAATTGATGCTCTTATTAGCCCATGTTTTTGAATGTTTTGTGCCAGGGACACCCAGAAGAGAGAAAAAACACAACACAGATGTCCAAGCTTGCAGTGTGGCAGAAAGTAACGCAAAGTGTGCCAGCAGATCTGCTATTCTTCAGAACCCGCTGCAATTCAGCCTGACAGCGTGTCGTGGGTTCAAGTCCCGATAAGTGTCACTCCCCATCTCTCTCTCCCCATTTCCAACCAAAACAATATATTGATATAAAGAAATAAAGGAATGAAAAAGAAAAAAGAATGATAATGATATGTTAATAAACTATGCAGCCTGAAATTAAAGAATAGTGATAGTCTAAAAGTAGGGCTAAGCATTGTCTGTGGTTAAATTAAATGTTAAATATCTCTATATTATGATAGTACTCATAGCTATGGAGTGTTTGCTCAGTAACGGGCCGCCATGTCTCTCCGGCTCTTGATTAATACTAAACATATTTTTAGGTTGGGATGCAAATTGTGTCCAAAGATAGAGAACTCAGTTCGATACATTTTAAATAAGACATAAACAGGGAGACCCACACATAGCAACAATTGTTGCTGTATTATTCACAGCAGTTACTATGGGTAGACTTGTATTGTTCACAGCAGTTAATATGGTAGACTTGTATTGTTCACAGTAGTGATAATGGGTTAACGTGGATTGTTCACAGTAGTGATTATGGGTAGGCTAGTATTGTTCACATAACTTATGGGTTAGGCATGTATTGTTTGCAGTAGTTATTATCACACTGAAACCTGATATATCGTCTCCGTGTCGTTTGAGAATGGGGGGGGGGGGGGGTCCCCCTCATCCCCCCCCCCCCTCATTCTCAAACAACACAGAGAAGATATATGACGTTACTGTTTGTAGGAAGCCCAAGTAAACAACTTCCGTGAACCACGCATTTGATTTAACATTTGTTATGATATTTGCATATAACACATAACATACATGTAGCAGTAAACCCTTTTTTAAAATACTTTATTAGAAGTTCACTAGAGGAAAAAAGAAGAAAAAAAAAGCACAGGAAAATAGAGTATAATACAAGGTTGTAAGAGGATGTTAACCTAACAAAGCACCATGGTTGTTTCCACTGGCGTCCTTTGACACATTAGATACTATGCAAAACACCAACAGAAATCAGAAACCAAACATATGTACAGCAGAAAAATCAGAAATAAAAATACATTTACAAAACAGTCAGAAATGGGGTTGGGTATCGTTGGCGATACTTTTAATGGTATCGATTCACTGACGTCGATACTATCGAGTATCGGTTCACGTAAAAACGAAAAAAAAAAAAGAAAAAAAAAACTTTTGAATGCACCCCTTGCCGGTCGCATCTATAACAGTTGGGCTACTGAAAGTTGAATGACTGCTTTAGTAGGCTACACTCGTTACTGTGAAAATAGCAGAGAATAGCCTATAATGTTTATTATTATGATAATGATCCAACATCTATAAAATAGGCCATAGAAAAAGGCAAATGATAATTATAATAATAACAATAAATAAAAATGAATGAAAATGGTATCGAAAAAGGTATCGTATCAATTCCCAGGTATCGAAAAAAGGTATCATATCGATTAAAAGGTGAACGATACCCATCCCTAGTCAGAAATCATGTACAGGATAATGACAATCAACAGAAAAATGGTTTATGGTTTAGAAGTTTTTTTCCAGAGCTTAGAAGAGAAAGAAAATTGAAGTGAGTGTGTATTCCCTTCCTAACTATGTCCTGGAAATGTCGGGAGGCTCTCACTTTCTTAATTCTCAAAAACAATCTCTACAATTCAGATTTTTCTACAATCAGTAGACATGACGGTTTCAATTCATTGTGTCAATTGTGTTTACTGTTGAAATGTTATTTGAGTGCCTGAAAGTTCCACTGAAAAGTTAATAACACGTAACACGGCAGCACTAATGAATAGTTTGTGATTGTCACACTTCAAGGCCTGGTGTTAAGACGTTCATAATAGTGCCGCATGATTCCTAAGTATCTTGACCAAGCATTTGCTGCAAACTGCAGTTAAAGGTTTGTCTGCCTGAATGTTTTATATTAGAATTGATCTTTTTTTTAACTGTATAAGCAACTGGCTTTGCTGATACATGAGACATTGTGTGTTTTTGATACACTTTCAAAAAAAGCCTTTACCACAAACTGTAAAAGCATAGTGCTTTTCTGCCCCTGTATTAGAACTCATATGTATGTTTATAGCTTGCATTTGATTACACCCTTTACCAAAAACTGTACAAGTAAAAGGCTTCCCCTGTATGAGGTCTCATGGGTACCTTTAGCTTATCAGAATCCTTGTGTGTTTTTTTAAGTCACCACAATTACCACAGCCTTTACCTTAAGCTGTACAAGTAAAGGGCTTTTCCCCTTTATGTGTCCTCATGTGTGATTTCAAACTAGTATGATCAATACAGCCTTTACCACACACTTTACATATAAAGGGTTTTTCCCCTGTATGAGTCCTCATGTGTGTTTTCATGTGACTCATTTCACAAAAGCCTTTACCACAAACTCTACATTTAAAGGGTTTTTCCCCTGTATGAGTCCTTATGTGGCTTTTCAAATGACTACTGCTAGTACAGCCTTTACCACAGATTGTACACGTAAAGGGCTTTTCCCCTGTATGACTCCTCATGTGTACTTTTAGCGCATTACCAACACTAACAGCTTTACCACATACCGTACAAATAAAAGGTTTTTTTTTTCCCCCTGTATGAGTCCTCATATGTTCTTTCAAACCACTCATTGAACTCCAGCCTTTACCACAAACAGTACAAGTAAAGGGCTTTTCCCCTGTATGTGTCCTCATGTGTAATGTTAGCTGTACATTTGTACCAAAGCCTTTACCACATACTGTACAAGTAAAGGGTTTTTCCCCTGTATGAGTCCTCATGTGTGCTTTTAAACTACCGCTTTGACCAAAGCATTTACCACATACAGTACACATAAAGTTTTTTTCCCCGGTATGCGTCCTCATGTGTACTTTTAATGAATCTGTTCGTCTATAAGCTTTACCACAATCTGTACACGTAAAGGGTTTTTCCCCTGTATGAATCCTCATGTGTTTTTTTAGATCACTACTACCACGCCATCCTTTCCCACAAACTGTACACGTAAAGGGGGTTTTCCTGGTATGAGTCCTCATGTGCACTTTTAAATCACAACTCTGACCAAAGCTTTTAGCACAAACTTTACAATTAAAGGGTGTTTCCACGGTATGAGTCCTCATGTGTACTTTTAGCTCATCACTTTGACTACAGGCTTTACCACAAACTGTACAATTAAAGGGGGTTTCCTCCATATGAGTACTCATGTGTACTTTTAAATCACGACTCTGACCAAAGCCTTTAGCACAAATTGTACAATTAAAGGGTTTTTCCCCTGTATGAGTCCTCCTGTGTTGTTTTAACTCTTCACTTCGTCTAAAGGCTTCACCACAAACTATACAAGTAAAGGGCTTTTCCCCTGTATGAATCCTTGTGTGTCGTTTCAATGCACTCCTTTGAGCAAAAGCTTTACCACAAATTGTACAAGTAAAGGGTTTTTCCCCTGTATGAGTCCTCATGTGTACTTTTAGCTCATCACTTTGACTACAGGCTTTACCACAAACTGTACAAGTAAAGGTTTTTTTCCCTGTATGAGTCCTCATGTGTACTTTTAGCTCATCACTTTGACTACAGGCTTTACCACAAACTGTACAGGTAAAGGGTTTTCCCCCTGTATGAGTCCTTGTGTGTTTTTTTAACCAATCACTTCGACTAAAGGCTTTACCACAAACTATACAAGTAAAGGGGGTTTCCCCTGAATGAATCCTTGTGTGTCGTTTGAATGCACTCCTTTGATTAAAAGCTTTACAACAAATTTTACAAGTAAAAGGTTTTTCCCCTGTATGAATCCTCATGTGTACTTTTAAATCCCCACTATGATCCCAGCCTTTACCACAAACTGTACAAGTAAAGGGCTTTTTCCCTCTATGAACAACTGTGTGCCTCTTCAGATGTTCCTTGTGATTAAACATTTTGCCACACTCGTCGTCAGATTGAGAACAGTGTGGAGAGAGGAGCTTGTCACCACCAGTTGGTTGTGATGTCCCACAGTCCTCTAAATCAGCTTGTGTTTTCATGTGTTCAGTTGAGGTAATGGCTACAGCCTCTTTATCTCTGTTTTCATCATCACCTTCACTTTTCACTGCTAGTAATGTCACCGTTGATCCATCAGCCTCCTCTTGTAGTAGCTCCTCCTGTTCCTCTTTAATCTGTGGCGGTTGTGGTTCCTCTTGGTCCAGCTCCTCTTTATTGGGGGGGGGGGGGGGGGAGAACATTAAGGGTGTAACTTTGGATTATTTCACACACATATCCTGTGTTTTATAGCTTTGGTAGTTGGAAGACATTCAGCTCTAAATACATTTTCCATTTCCAAACCACAAGTCTATTCACTCACATTCATCAGGGTTCGAATTATACCCAGAGAGCTATGGGGGCCGTCACATTTGGGAGACAATCTTGCCGGCGCCAGCCGAAACTTCGGGTATTTTCGGATATAAAGTCGGCTAAAATTGATATTTTCGGATATAAAGTCAGCTAAAACGGTTTTCGTTTATTAAATTATATATTTTTTCCTTTCACAATATCATTCCGGGTGTCTTTGGGGCTATAATGAAAGGCTAATTGAATTAATTCATAGTTGAACAATGTTAGGGAACTCCAAGACTGACAGGCATTGTGATACAGAGTAGAGAATAAAAATAAATAAAATCTAATAGCAAAAGTGAACTGTAAACAAGCCTTTCCATTTGCAAATAGGCCTACATTTATGGACTGACCATTTAGAGGAGCCTATAATAATTATAATTTTAATGATTACATAGCCTACTTTTAGTCTCATAATTATTAATGCCTTCTCTGCAGCGAGATGTAGGCTACAACACATACATAAGCATGATTACATCACTTTACAGATCTTTAGCTCACAACGCGGTGCGGCACGACGCCTTGTGAGTTTTTTAGATTGAATATAGGGAGCATGCTTACAATGCGCAACAGCGCAACCGTCGCATAATAAATTGGTTGTTAGTGTATCGATCACAGCTGCCAGTCTAGTGCACTGCAGAAAGACAGACTGCTTGAGAACGATACATTTTCCAAAAGTATAAAGGAGGAAACAGTGGAAAGGGGCAAACGAATGTTGTTATCCTACCTCTCAATTGTTTTTTAGCGGCTTTCGGTCAGCACTCTGTGTGTGTGTGTGTGTGTGTGTGTGTGTGTGTGTGTGTGTCTGTGTCTGTGTGTGTGTGTGTGTGTGTGTGTGTGTGTGTGTGTGTGTGTGTGTGTGTGTGTGTGTGTGTGTGTGAGAGAGAGAGAGTGTGTAAGTGAGAGAGTGAGAGAGAGAGAGACAGCTGCGCTTCCTGACTGAATAAAAGAATAAGAATCTTTCAGGTGGGAATACGTTTATCTATTTGGACATTTAGGTATGATACATATGGGACTGTCAGTCCAATATCGAAAGAAAGGCGAAAAGAGACCCCCATAGGGGTTTTTGACTATGGGGGCTCAGACTTATCTATGGGGGCTAAGCCCCCATTGGCCCCCACTTAATTCGAACCCTGATTCTAATTTACCAACACATGCTTGGAGTAAATTCCAGTTTGGATCTGTGTGCTCTTTGTAACTAATAAACCTTACAAAAAAAGGGAGAGATGGAGAGAGAGCATGAAACATACTGTTGTCCAGGTGGTTTTCAGGTTCCTGTTTTACAGAAACACTCATCTCCACCTTCAGGCTGGACTCCGCACACTGGTCTGCAATGAAGGAATACAATAAGGACTTTAACAAGACTTGCCACAGTGCTCTATGATTTATTACTGCCGATGGTTTTCACACCCATCCTTGCATATTTATATGAAAAAGTTGTTTGCCATCTCTCGCAGTTGGTAGAGAGCAACATTGTAATATATACTGTATCAGGGGCGCAGATTTATCGTAATCAAATCGATTTTATATATCAAATATTTGGTCTGGTAAGCTTCCTTTGTATGGTAAATGGTGCATTTACATAGCACCATTTTTCCAGGGCACTTTACCTAGATTGTGCGTTGCATTCACCCATTGACACACCGGTGCCATGGCATTGGTCCGAAGGTTCATTAGTCCGAATTTGTTAAGAATACTATGCCTCTCTCTAACTCTAACCCTAACCTTAACCTCAGTAACCCTAACTAAATTCGGACTAATGAACCTTCGGACTAATGGGCAGTCCCCAACACACCAATGGTGGAAGAAACCATGCAAGTCAACAACTTGTTCAGCAGCCAGGATTTTAGTTCTGCGACCAAAAGTAAACAAACTAATCTGCCATTTTAAATCGTGAATTTCCACGACATGGACACGATGGTGGCTTCCGGGGCTCTTTTGGGCTCTTAAAAATAAGTCAATGGTGAACCTCTATTGACAAACAATTACCAAAATAATTGTTAATACCCAGGGGGCAAACCAGCCTTTTTTTTAGGAAACCTGCATTTGCCCCGACATAAAAGGTTGTCCACCAGAAATATTATCTATGACCCAGTAGGATCACAACCTATATGGACAACCCGGTCAATTTGTACGGCAAAGTTCCAATATGGCCGCCTCAATATTAGCCCCTATTAGTTAGTCCCCCCAGGAATCCGCGGAGAAAAAGTTCTGATTCCGCGGTGAACAATCCTGATTCTGCGGAGAGCAATTCTTGATTCCGCGGCTATCAGTTATGAAGCAAACATAATTTTTTATGTAATAATGAAGTAGAAATTAACTTATGAAATGAATTGCAATACCAAAACACTGTGAAACATTGTGGTTATCAAATAATCAACATCAATATTCTCTTTGTCCCTCTTGGGAAGATTTATTTATATGTGCCAGGCATGTCACGTGGATGGAATTGGGAAACAGGGATTTGAGGGCAGACAGAAATCACATCCTCTTGTTTCACTCCAAAGTCATTTGTTGAATGATTGCATTTGTCTAAGAAAACAGTGTCAACCAGGTAGCTGCGGATTTCACCAGATTCATCCTTGATGAGCGGAGACACCATTATGTTGAGCATGCAGCGTCCTTCTGAATCAGAGAGAGAGAGAGAGAGAGAGAGAGAGAGAGAGAGAGAGAGAGAGAGAGAGAGAGAGAGAGAGAGAGAGAGAGAGATAGATACCTTTATTATCCCAAGGGGGAAATTCAGTTGCAGCAGTGTAAGGTTATTTACAAAGTTACAGAGAAAAAATAAAATAAAAACAAGAACAGAGTACAGTAAAGAGCAAGGTACATCAAGAAAGGGAACCTCTCTTACCTCTCTTGCAGTTGTGTATGGCCAGGGATGGCTCCCTCCCCCATTCACTACTCTGTTTTGCAAGAAACTTCTCATTGAGGGACTGTCAGACCTGGACAGTGGTGTGTTTGTTGATGTACAAGCCTACCAAAACAGAATACAAAACACAATACATTCATTGTACACATTTTGATAGATACTTTTTTCAAATATTACAATTAAATGATTATACAATGGAGCTAAACTAAAATGATTTATTTATCTACCTTGACTAATTCATACTTTTTTCATATCAAGGTCCAATATTTATTCATTATTTAATGACATTTAGCCTCTCACTCAGATCCAAAACATAGAATATTTTGTTATTGTTTGGATAACATTTTGTTCACAATTCTATGCTGTATTGATTTGATGTTGGTGCCATAGATAGAAGAGATAAACAGGCAACACGTTGATAAAACAACTCTTATACATTCTCTAATTGTGTAGACTTAGGCTATTGTAAATTAATGAATGCAGATGTTTAACTGCAACACATTTAACTCTTGAGAGCGTAAAATGAAAACAAATGGACCCGTAATTAAACCAAATGGACACTTATGGGTTTCATTTTACCCTCTCAGAGTTAAATATAGCGTTCATTTGGTTACCAACTCTCATGGACCACCGGTTGAAAACCACTGGAGCACAAGTCAAGAATACATTACTAAAACGATAGCATACCTTCTCTCGTTCCTCTGCAGCCACGGTTTTGCTTGCGATTGTGGTTGTGATGGCTTTTTGTCTTTTTAAGACGGTGTCTGCGGGCGTTGCTTGTTTTTTCTTCTGATGAAAGCAGCCAAGTGGTCTTTGATCGTTGAGTTGCGGCGGTAATCAAGAACTTTATTCTCCTCCTGTAATTCTGTGTATGATTTAGCTCTTTCAGCATAATATATCCCTGCTCACTCTAGGGCTTGGACCCGGCCTTGTAGCCGGAGGTCGGAGAAATCGCTCCATTACTCCATGTGCGTGAGTGCGTCTTTCTCACCATGTGAGGCTTGTGAGCCAATATAAACAGTCAGACGATGTGCCTAGTTCCTAGTCCATTAAAAATCAGCACCATCCGCTCTGGTATCGTCACCACACACGAGACACAGCACATGAATGCATGCCACAGCAAACAAAGCCATTTCCGTTTCCGTATCCGGCCCGAGGACCGGCTAGGCTGTGAGTCTTGTCCGTCTATATCACCGCGACATCTAGCGGCCGGGAAGAAAACTACATGTAAAATGTAATATTCTGCACCTCGTCTTGTCCTATTCTGCGGACTGCTATGATATCCGCGGGAGGCTCTGATATCCGCGGAGGGCTTCGATTTCCGGAAAAAATTCCGTGATCGCGGAATCACGGATTCCTGGGGGGACCAATTAGTTTTAATGGGGGGTGAATAGGGAAAAAATCTAAACTGAGGGATATTTCCACGAAACTTCACAGGTTGATCAATGGTATACATATGAACATGTTTTGTATTGCAAGTTTCCATGAAATCCAATATGGCCGCCATAATGTAAGGACCCAGAAAATAGGTTTTGCCTCTAACTTCTGAACCAGATGAGCTAGAAACGCAAACTTGGTGTCTATTTCATGGTGTCTGACCATGGGAGACTCAATGGAATAGCTAATTTTATTATTGGGTGTGTCTGGACCTTTATTGTGCATATTTGCAAGATGGTGGATTCCCAAAATAGAGCTTTAACATAATTTCTACCATGATTGTTGACTGCTTTTGCAAATACAAGCAATATGAATCCATTTGCTAAGATTTATGGCACAGAAGGGACTTATACCTGTATTATTCTTGAGTTTGCATGTTGTCAAAATGGCTGTAAACGAGATATTATATTTCCTGTCCGATTCTACTGTATGTAGTTGTAGCAATGACTTCAGATAAAATCAGAGACCAAAACAATGTATCTTAGAAATTATTTCTTTATTTTAAAAATTAATAAAAAAAGAGAGAGATTATCTCAATGAAATGAATGCAACCGCCTTTTTGGGTCTTTCACACATAGACATGCACATGCTTTCCAACAACTTCAGCTTCAGGGAAATTATAATGAACACATGATTAAAACAGGCTGCATTATAATGCAAATAATTGCTAGTCACTATCACTGTCATGTGTACCTATCCTGCTGCATCTTGTCTCCAGTCCTTGGCAACGACACCCCAAGTAGCATGCAATTCCCTTCTTCGCACATGAAGTTCAATCACCCGAGAGAGACTTGGAGTAGAACCGCTGCTCCTTCACTTGGAAAGGAGTCAGCTTAGGTGGTTCGGGCATCTAGTACGGATGCCCCCCGAGCGCCTTCCTAGGAAGGTCCTCGATGCACGTCCCACTGGGAGGAGACCCCGTGGCAGACCTAAGACCAGATGGAAGGATTATATCTCCAGACTGGCCTGGGAACGCCTCGGTATACTCCCAGAGGGAGTGGAGAAAGTTACGCAGGATAAGGAAATCTGGAAGTCTCAGTTAGAACCGTTACCCCCGCGACCCGATTCCGGATAAGCGGTTGAAGATGGATGGATGGATGGATGGCACATGAACAGTTTTTCTGGCAGCCTTTGATACAGCTACATGATATTGCCTTGTCCATTGATATAGGCCAGGCTGGCTCTGTAGATGGACAGGGGACTGCCTTCCCATCACTGAGAGACTATCCATATTCAGTGAAGCAAGGGATGTCTGGCTTCGCGATGTGTGCAGTTTTATCTATTATGGCTGTAAGAGCAGCTCTTTTCAGGTGCAGGCCAAAGGCATTTTCTGTAGGTGGCAGCAGCTTCAACAGGGTTCATCGGTTATTTAGGAACTTGTACACTCTCAGCTTTGCCAGATCAAAGTCCTCCGAATGGTCAGCTTTTGATGCATATACAGCTATCGTGAGGTCTCTAGCCTGATTCTTGACATCCTCTGAGAGGGAATAAGAGGAATTTTCACCAAACTCCTGAAGTGCAGGGAGATCTAGACCCATGCTGGTCTTGAACCATGCCTTCTTTCCAGTGAAAAAGGGATAGCTGGTGGTATCTCTGCCACTCAGGCTGTGAATAAAGGGCAGGGCACGACACTGTGCGAGTCCAAGGGCTGAGACCATGTGATGGATAGGAAGATATGCATCCTGCTCTGTTCTCACCCACAGCTCTGGAAGGTCTAGGAGGTGGGTGGCAGCATGATATAGATGCCTATATCATGCTGCCGCCATGGGAAGGCAGTCCCCTGTCCATCTACAGAGCCAGCCTGGCCTATATCAATGGACAAGGCAATATCATGTAGCTGTATCAAAGGCTGCCAGAAAAACTGTTCATGTGCGAAGAAGGGAATTGCATGCTACTTGGGGTGTCGTTGCCAAGGACTGGAGACAAGATGCAGCAGGATAGGTACACATGACAGTGATAGTGACTAGCAATTATTTGCATTATAATGCAGCCTGTTTTAATCATGTGTTCATTATAATTTCCCTGAAGCTGAAGTTGTTGGAAAGCATGTGCATGTCTATGTGTGAAAGACCCAAAAAGGCAGTTGCATTCATTTCATTGAGATAATCTCTCTCTTTTTTATTAATTTTTTAAATAAAACAATAATTTCTAAGATACATTGTTTTGGTCTCTGATTTTATCTGAAGTCATTGCTACAACTACATACAGTAGAATCGGACAGGAAATATAATATCTCGTTTACAGCCATTTTGACAACATTCAAACTCAAGAATAATACAGGTATAAGTCCCTTCTGTGCCATAAATCTTAGCAAATGGATTCATATTGCTTGTATTTGCAAAAGCAGTCAACAATCATGGTAGAAATTATGTTAAAGCTCTATTTTGGGAGTCCACCATCTTGCAAATATGCACAATAAAGGTCCAGACACACCCAATAATAAAATTAGCTATTCCATTGAGTCTCCGATGGTCAGACACCATGAAATAGACACCAAGTTTGCGTTTCTAGCTCATCTGGTTCAGAAGTTAGAGGCAAAACCTATTTTCTGGGTCCTTACATTATGGCGGCCATATTGTGGCGGCCATATTGGATTTCATGGAAACAAAAACATGTTCATATGTATACCATTGATCAACCTGTGAAGTCCCTCAGTTTAAAATTTTTCCCTATTCACCCCCCATTAAAACTAATAGGGGCTAATATTGAGGCCGCCATATTGGAACTTTGCCGTACAAATTGACCGGGTTGTCCATATAGGTTGTGATCCTACTGGGTCATAGATAATATTTCTGGTGGACAACCTTTTATGTCGGGGCAAATGCAGCACACCTTCCTTTGCCCCCTGGGTATAACTTGATACACTACACCAGTGGTTCTCAATTTTTGTTTAGCTCGGGGCACCCCTATTTTTTTCCATCCGAGGCACCCTTACATTATATCCATAATTTTCACTCCCAGCACCTTATATTTATAGCATATTTTAGCGAGTATGTCTTGCGAGGAAAACAAGATAATAGCCTTATTGGTTAGAACTGACTGGAAATAACTTTGTACTTCAAGTTTAAAATGATACTAAATATATTTTGAAATGTCCAAATAAATGTAAAATATTATCAAATGATCTTGCGGCAACCCTGGACTGCAATCATGGCACCGTCTCCCACTTTGAAAACCCCTGCACTACAGTACTCCACCCAAGATATCCATGTACCTGACAATACTTTAAAAATGTCAAGGATGTCCACAATTACAACACCAGAGGCAGTGCCACAGATCACGTCCAGAGTCAACTCAAACAAAGGGTCAAACCAAGCCTCCAGAACTTAGGGGGAGGGCTGAAGCGTCATGCAAATGGTGGCCATTTTGAGGTACTGCAGTTGGGGCCAGAAACACGAACATGCATTTTGGCTCCGCCCCCTCTACTCCAGGCAACTGAATCCTCTGTCGATCTCACCGCATTAAACCAGGAAATAACCTTGCGACTTATTACTTCTTATTCTGTGTTTATTAAGGGTGCATTCGGAAATGTGCACTCAACGCACTGGTGTGCCATGTTGTCGTTCGTTTATTCGGTGCACTTGGTGCGTTGTCGTTCCGAAATCCAGTGCGCGGCGCACCAGTGTGCTGAGCGCACGCACTGACCGACCCTACTCAGAAGTTGGGGTTTGACGGTGTAGTGCAGCAGTGCGGTGTTCTGATTGGTTGGTTTTCATGGCCGTGTCTCGAACACTTCTCAGCTGTGAACAATGGAGGAAATGACCGCAAAATGCAGCATTTGCAGCTTAACTTGTCGTTTGGGCTTGATAGTTTCACACGCATTAACGTGTAAACTAACAGCAGGTATGCCAATGATATGAATTACATCTCCTTTCAATATCAACGTTACGTTAGCATACTTAGCAACTGCTGCTTTTCAGAAAGTTTACCTTCAGAGTGAAAAAGCGGACAGCTGCCTTTTAAAACTGGTCGTTCGTAAATAAGCCACACTGAACACTCTACAACGCCACGCCCACTGCACTCACTACACTGAGCACACACCCGGTGCGGGTTTCCGAACGCACCCTAAATATAGATAATTTAGCGAATCTCTTAGTTACATCAAGATTGTTCTTATAAAACAGTTAGTTTACTCATAATTATTACTATGTCGAAGATCGCTTTTCGTCATTTTGACAGCAGGCTGTCCACCATTGACTTTTCATTGGCTTCTTCAAGCCCGAATTAATTTTTTCCTTGTTTTTACGTGTAATGCTAATGAAGATTTTGAATCAAAATTGACCTCAACTCATATAAATGCATGGTTTGATAACCTAAAAGTAGGCGAAAGCCATTTCTGAGTAGGCCTATGTTTGCTTCCATCACCCCACCTCTCATGCTCTTTTTCTGGGCAGGTGATCGGCTCTTCCCCGGTGACCACAGTGTGCTGCATGGAACATACATTCCCGAGTGTGTGACAGTGACAGAGCGGCAATTTTTGTTATAAAACATTTTAACTATTAGCAGCTGTGCTTGTTAAAGTATTGAATGTTGGGAAACTTTACATTTTACAAAATGTATACAAAAAACTATTGTAAACAAGCCATGGGAAGATATATTGCCATAGTTATCCATACCAAGCAGGCACACAATTGAGACATTACTGACAGGTGCCACTCACAGTGTTGGGCAATATTACTTAGGAGAGTAATCGTTAGAAGAACTGAGCACTATATAACTAAGTATAACTATGAAGTATACTTCAGCAGATCGATATAAAGGACACAGTGACAGGGAGTCCCCAAGTCACATTTTGAGAACCAATGCTCTAGTCTACAATAGTGTCATAGTAGCCTAAACATTTAAGACAAGCATATTTGTGCAGTCGGTTATACCAACAGTGCTTAAAGCTTTCAATTTTCAGCGTTGTATGTTTTATTGATGGGCCAAGTACAATCACACAAACCAACAGCTGAAATTCATTTGGGAGTGCAACTGGCTGACGTCATATCAATCGAAGCCCAGAGCCATTCAAGGAGTGTTTCAGGGAGAGTTGCATCATCTCCGTTCACATGGGGCCAGAGTTTGCAGAACTCTCTAGTCTAATACAAGGCTCTGGCCAGCCTAAGGGCATGCATTGGCTGTTTTGAGAGAGGCGATTACGAGTGCGTTTGAGAAACACCGTCATACACTTTGGGAAACGCGGCCATTATCACTTAAATTGAAATGTGCAATGACATATTTATTCAGTATGGAGACTGGACAAAACCTAGGCTACAGACAAACATGCCAGAAAGTCTTCTTTCATTTATTATGCTCCACACAAATGGAACACACTTCAGGACTCTCTGAAACTGGTTCAATTGGTCTCGATAGACATTTAGGTACTAAACCTGTATTTATTTGCATCTGTTGCAATGTGGTTCTAATGCTTAGTTTTTTCATTATTGTGTTTGATATGCTAATACGCTTGCGCTCAATGGACTTTCTGAAATAAATAAAGAAGAGGGGGGAAGTTTTCAAAATAATCCTCAAAACACATTATGATATTTATTCTATCCATTCATGTCCTTTTGTATGTTTAAGTGATTTATGTTATGGTGGTTTATTGAATGGCTGATGGTATGGAATATATTCTTTATTTTAAGATATGTCTAACCAGGACAGGAATGTTACGGTGGCCATGGCTCTCGTTGCCCATTTGAATGTGTGCCCCTTAAAAAAAATGATTTCAACATTTTCTCCCCTGCACTGTCTGTGGTTGAGGATGGGATTCTAAATTATTATTGGACAATCATGTGCAGCTGCTTTTGAAGGGCGCACAAGGGAGAGATATAAAGGGACTGCATGAGGATGCAGGGTTTCGGGAGCATTTAATCCTCCTGCAGTGTTCCGGGTCAATCTGACTGATTTCTAACTTTACTAAATCATAACTTTTGTGTTTTTCATCTGGGTGCCTTGAGACCTTATGATTCCCTTCCCACTAGACATGTGAACATCAATCTCTGGAGTGATAATGATAATAATGAAGGCTCAGTTCCATTCTGGTCAAACAGAGTAAGGGTGCTGATGGCTCCAGTGTTGGCTCACTGGAAACACTGCTACACCAGTGGGCCTCAAGGTGTGGTCCAGGGACCCTGGTTTCTTGAGGGGGTTTCAAATGGCAATTTCAAATCAACCCATAAGGTTCCATTTGGTTCCATTTGAACTCTCTCATATATGTTATCTTCATTATTTGTCCTCCTCAAAATGACGTACTCTATCAGTCAAGTTCTCCTCAAAATGATGTAATCCATACATGGGCAACAGGCGACCCGGGGGCCACATGCAGCCCCCACCTTCCCTTAATGCTGCCCGCAGGTTAATACCAGAATACTGATATATTATTGATTTCAGCTGTGTCAATTCCAAACATGACCTGCTTTAATTCCGTCAGTCTATATTAGTAGCTTAATGACTAGTAATAAAAATGTCTTTTTTTATGTCCAATGTATTTGTATTTAAGTTCATTAATTTAACATGAGTATATAACTAAATGCGTTTGAAATGAAAGCCAAATGTTACATTTCAGGATTCCTATTAAAAAATAATCCAGGATTCCAATTCAAAAGAAGCAAAAATATCCGATCTACAAGCTCAAAACGCATCGCAGCGCGATGCGTTTTGAGCTTGTAGATCGGCTATTTTTGCTTCTTTTGTATGAGATACTAGAATGACAAAATAGGATGAAACAATATGCAATGTGGCCCTCTGGAGTGAAGGTGGAAATAGTGGCCCTCGCCATCATCAAAGTTGCCCACCCCTGATGTAATCTATCAGTTGAGTTCTCCTCAAAATGACGCAAGACACTGCCTTTGTACCGAAAGAGGCAGGGCTCTTAGCCAATGAGGTGCAGCCAAAGGGTAGATCTTTGCAATCTGCATTTCCAGCCGCCTGTCTCTCAACTCTCTCCGCCGAGTTCTCTTTCTCTCCTCCTTTACTCTTTCGTTTCGTTTCCAAGTCTGACCTGATGTTTACCTATAGCTTAACACACCCACCAACGCATCATACTCTGCCACTGTCTGATTTATGGCCCTATCTGCAAGTTATAAACATGTTAGATTGTGATGCATTATAGATTTCAGTTGACTTGCTAATTGAAAAGCTATTTGTTGTGCAACACCAGCCTGCAATTAAGTATATATCAGCAGGATGATCCAATAAGGTTAGGTTAGGTATTCCTAAACGCAACATAGAGGTTGTGTTTAGGAATACCTGGTGGCGAACGTTCCAAGGTCGCCGGCAATTGACCCGGGGCGAGCGTGATTTGGGCTTGAATTCCTGTATTCATTAAAACAGTACTGTACAACCTCCTATAGGTTTAAACTACAGTAAATAAAACAGTACTTACCTATCCTGTACAACATTACTATAGGTTTAAACCACAGTAAAAAAAAAAAAAAGAAAGTACATACCTATCCTGTACAACTTTACAACAGGTTGCATCGTTGCATCAAACAGTCCACGTCCCTCGTCCGTCTCTCGCTGTTCCTCTGACAATGTTGAACATGTTTGGGAGGCCATCTCTCTAGACTCTGTAGACCTCTCCCTGTGGTGCTCTGTGGAAATCACCAGTAGAAAGAACTTTTGGTTATCATTCAGTAATCGTATATTATATCATGATGTAATCAAATCAAACTATAGACATTTACTGTGTTCTGTTCACTTGAAAAGGTGCAGTCACTACTAGTTGTTCTAAGTGCTAAAATAATTGTCCCCACCCTGATGTAAACACCTGGTAAAATAATAAAATCACACCCATGTGAACACAGGTGTGAACTGAGCGGTGTAAGGCAAGCTGGGTGGTTCATATCTCCTTTTATGGGCCTTTCTGTCTGTAACATCAGCTGTTATCAAAATAGCCTATCTACAAGCCCACAATGTTTTGTAGCATGACCTGTTGAGAGCTTGTAGATCTGCTCCTCTTCGAAGCCATATGATCAGTGTTGCCAGATTTTGCGAGAGGAATAAGACCAAAAGAGGCCACATGCTACTCAAAACTGGTAACGATAAACCTAGCCTAACCTTCTCTGACTCTTCTATTATAAATACCTTGTATTAAAACAATAAACAATTTTGCATTGTTTGGTTTTTCACAACTGTTTTTCCCCCTGCATAGTACTGTATTCTGTCTGTCATTCACAGTGTTGTAATGTAACTAAGTACATTTTTTTTAAATACATTTGTATTGTTTTTTACGCACAACACAATACATACAATCACACACATTCACTTGCATTCACACACACACACACACACACACACACACACACACACACACACACACACACACACACACACACACACACACACATACCACCTGCACATGCCCATCAAATGACATTGTTCACATCATCCTTCTCTTTTCTTTTCCTTTTTCTTTTCCTTTCCTCCTCCTGTTCTCTCTTTCGGTACCTCTAACCACATAGGTTAGCCTCTCCAGCACGATACACCCTTAATGTTGGGGCTTCAACACTTTTCCAACATAATGCCACAGCTCTTCTAGCTTGGATAAGTCCAAAGTCAAAGATTTTAGTTTGCTTTGCTGATAGTCAGGGGATATCTTCAGAAATAGTGTCAAATCCTGGAATAAATTCCTTACCAAAAAGTTTCTTCACCAATGTGTTTGTAAAGGTGTCTAGTAACACATCTCACAAAGACTGAAATTCAGTTTCCCTAGGAGAATCCAAAACAGCTGATGAAAGTTGGGGTCCCATTAAATTAACTATACCGGATAAAACACACCAAAATAAATAAGCTTTAAGCAGCATGTGAGGGGTCAAACTAGGGGTTTTCCAAAAACATTCCTTGGGGTAAAGGCGGCTCACACGAAACTTTGAAAAGTGATGACTCATCACTAAACCATATTTTTGTGGGTCCGTTTCTAGCCAAAGGAATGTTTTTCGTGCAAAACAAATGTTTGCAATTGATTCAGAATCATGAAAAAACCCTAATTTGACCCCTCACATGCTACTTAAAGCATATGTATTTTTGTGTGTTTTACCCTGTATAGTTAAGTTAACAGTTCTGCTGCTGTTGACAATCCTCACCGTCATTGAAAGGGTTAAAATCATGGTGCCGTTGACGGTGAGGACTGTGAATCTTACTGTATATACAGTAAAGGTATTATTACTTACTGTACGTCGCTCCGCTCCCGCCCGCATCGGTAATGTCCGCTATTTGTTTACAACGCACATCGGGCGTGCACGCGAAGTGAACGTCCTCCATAGTAAATCCATTGAGAGGCCCATAAAGAGACTTAATTTACTCAAGAGACATTTTTATACAAAGGGTGGTCTCCATACTGTACACTATAGACTCGGGCTGGGCGCAGTCATGTTTCTCTTCTGGGCTCACACTGTCATGTGACTAGATGACGTAATCATTGCCGTCAAGTGATAATCCAAAAAAACAAAAACAACCCCCTTCCGGCCCTTCAAAATAATAGCGACGGCCTACGGAAGAAACGGCGCAGCACCAAGGCACCAAGCATCCCTTCAGATTAAAAGGCAGTAGATGTGTTAATGGGACTCCAACTTTCAGCAGCTATAACGGATTATCCTAGGGAAACTGAATTTCAGTCTTTGTGAGATAAGTTACTTACTAGACACCTTTACAAACACATTGGTGAGGAAACTTTTTGGTAAGGAATTTATTCCAGGACCTTTTAAGATAACCCCTGATTATGAATGTATATAAAGTTCCTTGGATGAATTCCAAGTATACAGAGCTTAGCACTTAGTGGAACGGTAATTTTAAAGATTCTTGACATACACTATATGACTTCATTCCATGTTTTATACATTGGCTCTTTGAAAATAGCCGAACTACAAGCTCACAGCGTGTCACGTTGTGAGCTTGTAGATCTGCTATTTTCAAACATTTTGTACTTTTACTTGATGCAGATACTTTCATACTTTTACTCAAGTACATTTTGAATTCCGGACTTTTACTTGTAACCGAGTACATCTACATTACAGTATTGATACTTTTACTGTAAAGTATGTAAGTACTTTTTCCACCACTGGTCATTCAATGTTATATGCGTTAAGAAAGGAACTCAATGTAAATAAGTTGCACGCTTTCCTGAGCTTATACTTTTAGTTGACCTTGTACCAATGAACTGTACTGTCATCAGACTGTACCTTCTGCTGTGCAAACTTCTAATAAATACTTCAATCAATCAAACAAACAAACAGACAGACAAATACATTTTAATGGACTTAAAGATTTATTTGTTGTCCCGGACAAGAGGACAACCCTTAATGTCGACCCCTGGCTGTATTATGATATACATTTCTTTTTTGTTCTGCTTTTGTAATTGATGTGCAAAGTGCTCTGTTCTATTCATCTGTCTTTAAATGTTATATGAGATACATGAAGTGGTTCCTGTGTAAATAAGCCGTAAAGCTTACAAGGATCTCCTTTTAGTTGACCTTGTACCAGTGATTTGTGCTGTCATGAAACTGTACTTTTTTTCCTTTTGCAAACTTCTAAAAACTCTTCAATCAAAGAAAGGCATGGTTCCAGATCAATTCTTCTTACATTAACACAGAGATACAGCGGTTTTATCCACACTGGTGGTTACATCTGACTTATTTACGCCAAGCCGTCAGTCGACATATTAATGTGCTCCATTTCCTAGGAAACTATGGTTGCTGTAAATAACTTGATATCATGTCTTTCTGTGAGACATTCTACCGAAACAATGTTGATAACAGCCTCAGAGGCACAGACATTTAACAAACGGATACTCCATAAACATGCTGGTTAAGAGCACATGCAAATTAAATATATCAACCTCATAGTGATAAATACATATTTTTCACTCTATCACTCCCAAATACAAACAAGATGTATGACTACAGGGTTACAGAAAGGGCTCCCTAACGTAAGCCAACGTGTTTACAAAACTGCAGTGAGAGTCATTGATGAACTACAACATGGTGTTTGCACTTTCTCCATTTACAAACCGTACATCTACACAACCGTTCAGATTTCAAATATAAAGTGTTTACTCCATGACCAAGGATGTTATAGTTCTCTTTGGGCCCACAGAATTACCCGTATCTTCCGTATTATTCAATAAAGAGAATTTAATCCGGCCGGTGGTCATTTCCTCACATAGTTATAATGTATCAGAGTGCAGTACACCTCCCCAACCGATAGGGTCGCGTAGTTGAAAGCATAGGAGAAAATGCAATGTAAATGGCCACCGATCAGATTAAAAGGATTATTATTGAACAATCCGGAAGAAGCAGGTACTTCTACCCACCCGAAGAGGATTGTACCACACGTGACCATGGAGTAAATACTTTATATTTGAAATCTGAACGTTTATGTAGCTGTAGGGGCTGTAAATGGAGAAGGTACAAAAACCAGGGTGAAGTTCTGCCACGTCGGTTGAGCCATGGCTCTATCGTAACACACATACAGTGTGTAGTGTGGTGTTGTGTGTGTAACATAGCCTACAGTGTGTAATAGTGTGGTGTTGTGTGTGTAACAGACTTACCTGATAGTGTGATGTGTGAGTATCAGACATAGAATAGGAGAAGGTTTTGTCCCAACCACCACGAAACACAAACACTTCCTTTGTTCTGGAACCACACGGCTCCATACGTGTTCAACGCATGCGCATTAATGTATTGAGAGGCACTGTTGCTTTAATGCATTTCGCCCTCTGGTGGAGGAGACGTGTAACTGTCACTGAATGACTGACGGACACAGACTTACTAGGTGTCAGTGTGTCTCTGAGAAAAAAAAAATAATGCGTTGATTGATTGATTGATTGATTGATTGAAGACTTAATTAGAATTTTTTGCAAAGGAAAAGGTACAGTTTCATGAGGGTACAGTTCACTGGTACAAGGTCAACTAAAAGGAGATCCTAGAAAAGCACTTGGCTTATTTACACAGGAAACCATTGAAGTATCATATAACATTGAATGACAGACGGATAGAACACAGTACTATGCAGTAGATAGTCAGGGGAAAAAAGGAACATTAGGTGACTAAATCTACTAAAAAATTGAGTAGATTTAGTCGCCTAAAATCTTATGACATTTAGTCGACTAAAATTAGACTAAAACTAAACATTTTCAGGTGACTAAATTATGACTAAAACGAAATGACATTTTATTCAAAAGACTATGACTAAAACTAAATTAAAATTTGCTGTCAAAACAACACTTTGAAGAGGAGCAGATCTACAAAAAACAGTGCAAAAGAATATATATATACAGTGCTGTTATTTGCTCCAAATGCTTTACACCCTGTGTGTGCAGTGTATATGTCACGGTTTGTTAGAGAAACAGTACGGTCGAGAAACGGAGCACTCGTGGTGCGGCACAGGGCGGAACAAGCGGTCGCCACAACAACGTCCTCCAGGCGGAGCCGCTCGATTGTCCACGACATTGCAAGCGGCGCGAAGGCCAGCGGACCTTGGTCCTGCTCTTGGCCCCCGAGCGCCGCAGGCGCGAGTGGCCGCGAGTTACGAAGCCGTGGTGAATGCAATCGTTATATTTATGCCCAGGCCGTAGGGCCTGGGCAAGCCCACGATAAACGCTCATAGTAAGCTAATGGCTAAGCTAATGGTTAAGCTAATGGCTAAGCTAATGGCTAAACACCGCCGAGCTAGGCTAGTAAATAAAGAAAGAGAGTCGCAAACGAGTGACGTCAGCGCCTGCACTAGTGAATGGCTGTCGTCGCCATCTGGTGGTGATTAGTGTGTGGTGAACGACAAAACAAGCGCTCTTACAATGAACGTCCTGAGTTACCCAAACATACTGTAACATATATATATATATATATATATATATATATAATGTGACATAACTCTGTTTACACAATGCTGTACCCCCTCCAACTGTATATGTTCCCCATTTTCAACTGTTTTTATTTTATTTGTGACACTTCCCAGACAGCACAGCGGCGTCGCGCCTATTTAGCTTCGGCGGACAGCGCGACTTGGACGCAATGGGCCTCATTGGACCTCGCTACGTCCGCTACGTCCGCGCTGTACAGCAGCGCTGTGTGATGCTCATTGGGAAGATGCATTTGCTACGTCGCTGGCGATGCGGCAACGACATATCTACGCTCTCTGCGCGATATTAATGCCTACGGTTGGACGCTTATTCTCCCTCCCCCCTCTCTTCTCCCTCCCGTCACCCCTTCTCCCCTCCCCTCACGCTCCCTTCTCACCCCATCCATTCTACACTTGCAAATGATGTTACTATGGTTTGTATTCTTACCTGCTAACTGCTGTCCTTACTGGCTGCTGCACCTGGTAATGGAAGACTTTCCTATGTTCAGTTAAAACGCAACCATAAAAACCCTAATAAAAAGGGGCATTGTTGTGAAAAATCAGACCATCACGTACGTCCTAATAAACTTTAACTCCAAGAAGTGCAGGGCAGCACCAACAACAGCAGTAGTGTGAAAACGTACATCAATCGATCCCAGAGCATCACAACAGGGCAGGCAAAGCTAGTCAACAGATGCACACATCGAACGGAGGATCTAAACATAACAGTGAGACATGATGCAGTATTCAATATTTCATATTTATTTAACTGTTATTGTATATGCAGCAATAAACCTTCAAGCAATTGATAGAAAACAGATAGGCCTACATTTAAAATTGCCCTATTTAAGTTCCTATCACACAAACATTTGGAGGACCCCCGGTAGTAAATCTGAGGACCCCCTGTTGAAGACCCCTGATATAAGTTTAAAAAAAAAAATCAGTATTCAAACATTTATGTACCAGAACAAATGTAGGCTATATACCATAATTATATAATGCACTTAACCATTTCCAATCAAATTTGAATGGAACAAGAACTCTTCACTGAGAGTAAAAACATTCACTGAAAAGGTAGGCCTTATGTTGGTGAAATGATCAGGCCATCACATAGTTTCCCAATGAACTTTACTTAACTAGCAGCAGCAACAAGAGAACGATGCCCCAAAAAAAACCCACAGAGCAGAATAGAACACCAGTCAGACAGTAAGACTTAACAGGCCTAGTAACATACCCCCCCAACCCTGTCAAACCCCCCCCCCCCCATCCCCCCACCCCAATGTCTACAGGGGCCTTTCGTTTGTGTGCACCAGAGGTATCGCAACAAATCTGTCCTCAAAAGGTACGAGAAACATTTTGTGTTCTATGTCCTCAATGTTGCACACCTCTGTTATAGCCGACATATGACCTACCACACTGATGCCAAATGTGTTGGATGGCAGTGGGTATTCGAAGAATGATCCTTGATTCCCAAGCTTCCTAAAAACAACGTAGGATTTGTCCCTGCTGGAAATTATGTTGAGGGCTTTTGCAATAGAGCCCCCAATGGAGACGTGTTGGATGGCAGTGGGTATTCGAAGAATGATCCTTGATTCCCAAGCTTCCTAAAAACAACGTAGGATTTGTCCCTGCTGGAAATTATGTTGAGGGCTTTTGCAATAGAGCCCCCAATGGAGACGTAGCAGTTTGCCCTGTCCAACTTCAATGTGAATTTGTGCCCTATTTTCACTTCACGATATTGTGTGAATTCTGTACCAGAAAAGTACTCTGGTACAGGTCCAGAGAGGTGTTGCAACAAGAGAACGATGCCCCAAAAAAACCCACAGAGCAGAATAGAACACCAGTCAGACAGTAAGACTTAACAGGCCTAGTAACATTATTAAATTAACTGAAAAATTATGCATATATTGTGTAGCTCATTAGGTGTTTAAAATGTTTTTTTTTTTTTAACAGTTCCTCATTTTGCTGTGGGCCGCTTGACAAACCCCTCCAGGATCACTGCATGTCACCGGACCACCAGGCACATTTTGAGAACCACTTCCTTACGATATTCACATAAAGAATACAGCCTGTTCTAAATGAAATGATCAAATATCTATAATGTCTATAATAGACACACAAATTGCCTTCGGTATTCTGTCCTCCCTTATTTAAATTATGTATTTACCCAAGTGCTGCCTGGGTTCAGTGGCTGGTTAATTACAACATATAGCCTTCTGTGAGCCCATCATTATGAGGGTACATTCATGTTCCTGGGTCAGTAGCTACGATGGTGGGGCCATCAGAGATCTTGAAAAGGCACCGGCCCAGAGGACCCTTAATGTCTACCCCTGATGTATTATCCTCATATCTCCATATTTCAAGAAAATATTTCAGAAAAAGAATGACCTACTAAATCATATACAACTATATATACAAAGCCAGCCCAGTCTGTGTCTCCAGTCATACACAGCTTGCTAGCCATGGCGGGCCAGAGGCCGGCTCCGGAAGACTGCAGGGGGACTTGCAGCACCCCATGCTGCGGTAGTCATCCATGTGTTGATGGGGCGCACGAGCTGGATCTCAGCGAGAACGCTAGCAGTCGCAGAACCAGGGGCTGAGGGCCAGCTGCACACAAGTGCAGACCGTGTGCAGGCTGCTGAAGATCTGGGGGAACGCACACGCCACGCACGCACGCCACGCACGCCACGCACGCCACGCACGCCCACACACACACACACACACACACACACACACACACACACACACACACACACACACACACACACACACACACACACACACACAGAGAGAGCACAGTGATATTTAATTATCTGGATAAAATAAGAGTTAAATGGCTCTATATTGTGAAAGTGATTTTGATCGGCATTAATACAGAGAGCATTGATGGATTGTAGCACAGTATTCAAGATCAAGTGTGTGTGTGTGTGTGTGTGTGTACCTGATAGATGTGGTTGAGTTTGAAGTGTTTGAGAAGCAACAGCAGGATGGCAGAGATGGCCTTCACGATGATCTCTTTGTGGCGATTGACATCAACACAGAGATTCATGTAACAGCCCCCCGGATTGATAGAGGACGTTAATGATGAGACAGTAGAGTTCCAAACAGATGCTGCTTTATTGTGGTGAAGCACCTGGTAGCACCGTGAAACTAGACAAATATGACAAAAAGAAATATGCATATTAAAGTGGGTCTAGTTACATAAATAATACAAAAGGTTGTCAAACAGTTGACCAAAGAAATAAACTACAGTTTGGCCTGACAACAAACAGACAAGATGCACTTTAAACTGTACAAATTGGACCTCTTAATACAATAAAACAATATTAATATGAAATTCACCATGAAAGTAAACAAACATAACCCTAAAGACAACCTGCAAGTTGCATTCCTTTAACATGGCATAATTGTAAATGAGTGAAAACACAGAAGAAATGGGGGTACTCTGCCACCTAGTGGACCTTTTAAAACACTACATACCAAAACTGCAGGAATCAGATCAACAGTAATTAATCAATAGAAAAAAGGACAACTGTGACCGCAAGCAAATAGTAATAACCTTTAGTTGGTGGTCATATACAATTCATGCTCTGCAACACTGTGGTTCTGCAGCCACAAATACATATTCCCATAAGTTCTACAGTTTCACTGGGATTGTGAGTGCATCACATTATCAACAGGCATATTAACAACCATTTAGGCTTGAGGCTGATTCTAAAACACTTTCTAAAGCCTGACCTAAGTTTTCTGAAAACACAAATAGTATTACAAATTTACAAAAACAAATGTTGCTACATACTGTACAGTACATGTACTACACAACAATGTGTTCCCATCCATAATGGGTTAAATCCATAAAAGACTGTGTCACCACTTTAACCATTATTTTTTGGCTACTGGTATTCAAAAATAGCAGATCTACAAGCTCATATCTGGGGGTCCCTGGAACATATTTTGAGATGGGGGTCAGCTGCAAAATACATATAATCTTGGGGGTCCTTGACATGAAAAGGTTAAAACTACATTAGGCAGCAGAAATTAAAGGAAAGGTCCAGCCAAGTTTGTGTTTACATATTCAGATCTTTGAGCAATGGAGTATTTAAGTTATAACAATTTGTTGGAGTACTTTGGTCGCGTCGTTTAAATCACACCCAAAACTATGTCTTGAATGCCATGGCCTCTTGTGTATTATTGCTTTAATTATTACATTGCAAGGAGCTCTCTACTGGAACCGTTGACTCCCCCCCCGACCCGACTCTGGATAAGCGGAATGTGGGTGTGAAACGAATCAATCAAAGATTTAAGTCATCTTTTTACTGGTTCATTTTAACATTGGTTGGAGAGGTGGTTGCTGACATTACATCATTATCTTGTATTTCTGTATTATAGCTGTAGGAAAGAAAGAACTTAGGAATACACTTGCAGTGGAGTGTTATTGGTCCAACTCTCAGAACCTCAGTCTGTGTATTTTTTTTAAATATATATTTAGGGGGGCTTTTTCCGCTTTTATTGGTATACAATAGACTGATATGACATGGGGAGAGAGAAGCTTGTTAGGATCTTTACCAGCCTAGGTGCCCAGACTGCTACGCCAGCTGTCTGAATTAGGAGTCCAGGGCAGCCTGACGGAGGGTGTGGGATGGGTGGAGACATGACCTCGTCCCTCTCCAGGGGGAATGGCTCTGCCTCTATGGAGTTGCCGTTGTCATCTTTATCCTTGTGGGGTCGTCGGCCTTGTAAGGGTCTTTATCGTTGAATGTGTCCAGGTTGTCTTGCTTTATCAGGGACTGTAATTCCAGAGGACAAGGTGATGAGCACTGAAAACAGCCTGACGACATGTCATCAAAGCTGTTCCCGTACGGTTCTTTGTTTTGAGACCGAGGAGGAGGTGCAGGAGTGACGCTTACCTTGTGCCCGTTTCTGCTGCTGTTCTATGAAGTCTGAAGCAGATGCAGGGGGAGACGCAGCTCCCATGCTCCTCACCACCCTGATGCTGTCCTCCAGCAGTGGAGGCAAGCCCAGCCCCTGGCGCTTAGGCACCTTGATGCCCTGGAACTGCTCGAATCCTCCAGCGTGAACTGAAAGAGCAATGAGAGGTTTTCATGGATTAAAGATAAATTAACTCACAGCTGAAAAGTCCTAATCTACAATTTGTGAAATGGCATCAAAGGCGCCACACAAGTGCCATGTTTCATTAACAATTAGCACAATATGTAAAATAAGGATGATGTTTTGGTAGCCATACAGCCTACCAGAAATTGCATAGATTGAGGCTTTAATGTTTGCTTTTATGAAATATCTGAGATAATTAGGGTTTTCTGGAAGATTTAATGTATATACCAGTTTGACCTCTTAGAATACACTTTCATCCCTAAAATAACTAATACCTGTTGGGTTGTAAGCTTGTAGATAGCCTATTTTTGCTGCGCAACATGCTTCCATAGAAGGCATGCTGCTATGGAAACCAAAAGAGAAATCTGTCGAGGCGACCATGGGGCTTGATAATGGATTTTCAATGTAAGCAAAACGGTAAGAATGTCAATGGCATCTCACCAGTATACGTTTCCAAAGCAACAGTAATGCCTTCTTCATGGCAAAGTGTGGGGCGTGACCACTGTAGAACTTGATGACCATCCCAAAGAGCATGACAGAAATGGGCTTGTTGTTGTACAGCGGAGACCCTGGTTGAAGAGAGGAAATGGTCGAATTAGATTTAAAATGGGACTTGGACACAGTCAAACATTACACACAGTATTGAACATCACACATAATCACACCATGATGTGTGCATCCACAGCATATACTGTTATTGAAGCTAATCGTCTCCCTCTCACACAGTCACACACACCTCTCTAGTTGCATAGATGCCATTTGTTTTATTTAATTGAATTACTTGTTATATGATAGCTAATGATCTTCTTGATTATTATATCCACCCGTTTCCGCAACAATATACTCGAGCATTATCTGTAGGACACTTCAGGTTAACAGCAGACCTCCAAGTCCAAGCACACATCGCATCTTCAACAAGCTGCGAGCTTGTTGCATGTTCAATGATGTGTCTCACTTGACTGGAAAAATAGCGCCACGACTGCTTATTTCAAACTATATCTCCCAAAAATCACATTTTATCAGTGGATGGAAACAGGCTAAATTAGCTTTGCCTTTTTTTTTGATAATTTCTGATAATTTGCTTCCTATTTTCAAAAAAAGCTTTATGGAAACGCAGCTTATGTCTATGGTCCAGGGTGTGTACCTGTCTGTCTGTCCCCCTCCCACAGTGTTTATCTGTCTGTCTCCCTCTCACAGCAGTCCTCTGGTATCCAGGGTATGGATGAGTCTTGCAGACAGCTTGATGTTGTTGTGGAGTACCGGTTTGTGGTGCGTCAGACCGTTGCTCACAGTCACGCAGCTATGCACACGCACACAAAAAAACAGGTTGAGAACCACTGTCCTAGTACAGGGGTAGAGCAGACACAAGGCCCGGCAACTTTATTTATAGAGCACCTTTGGTACATTGAGGTAATTCAAAGTGCTTTAAAAAATAACAATGCAATCTAAAAATAAATTAAAAATACAATACATACATTGAAAACGAGAAAAGAGTATGGGGACATCTTTGATGTCTATGTGCCTGGTGTTCAGACTCACAGCATATTCACGTCCTTGGACACCTCAGGACATGTTCCTCATGAATGCAGAGGTTCCTCCTCTCTCTCCTTTCCTCGCTCCTTCCCCCCCACACACACACACACACACACACACACACACACACACACACACACACACAGAACATTCTATTTCACTAATGCATATTCGTATCATCTCTCTATATATTTCATATGTCTCTGCCTGTGTGTCTGACCATAAACTCAACAACACACCAGAAATTCCATGCATTTGTTGCACATAGCGGTGCAATTTGTATAGATGGTTTCAGACATCCAGACAGTTAAAGCTGTCACGATTATGACATTTTACATGACGATTAATTGTCACTCAAATAATGGCGATCATATTTTTGTCGTTGACAATTACATTACTCTTTGGCTTTTAGGCTTTGAAGTTGCACATGGCAAATATGACACCTAACCTAAATATACAAAGAAATTACGACATATTTGACAACTTTATACTTAAAAAAGAACACTGATGGTTGAAATAGCCGATCTACAAGCTCACGAGTCGCGATGCGACGTGTTGCAAGCTTGAAGATCTGCTATTTCCACAATTTTTTACTTAAATATATGACAATTTTTCAACATGGAAACGATAATGACGATTATGAAAAATAATCGCGATTATGTCAAATAATTGTGATTTGACGATGTAATAATTGTGACAGCCCAAAATAGCAGATCTACAAGCTCACAGTGTTGGACTTGGTGCCGCACTGTGAGCTTGTAGATCTGCTGTTTTTCAATAGTTAAAGCATAGAATGATGTTTAAAGTAACGGCGGGACTACACCAAGAAATGCGCACATACGCGCGTACTGTCCGTGAAGACGCTCGCGTATGCGTAAACGCTCCAGGCTACACCAAGGAGGGAGTATATGTGAGGAAGACCAGATAGTCTGCGTTTAAACGCATAGGCGTGCTTAAAAAATAGAACCGATCCTATTTTTAGGGAATGCGTATCCGTGGTTCGCGCTATCCGTACGCCTGGTGTAGCCGGCTGAATTGATATATATTGGATCTATCCAAAACGCGCATACGCGCGCGCGCCCCGCATACGCACGCACACGCACTGACGCGCGCGAAACGGCTTGGTGTAGTCCCACCGTAATGCGTTCCAGGTCTAGATGGGTTTATACTTTAGCTAATCAAAAATAGCAGATCTACATGGAATTCTGGGGGTCCTTGACATGAAACAGTTTCAGAACCACTGATTATAGAAACATTTTTTTTTTTAAGAAGACATTATAGAAAGGACCTCTGGTATTAAAGGGTTGTGCTTTTCCTCCAGTAGGTTTGTTCCAACACTTACTTTCTTTCTCTTCTTGTCTCCTCCTTTCTCCTCCTCCTTTTCTCCTCCCCTTCCTCTCCTTCCTCATCCTCCTCTTCCTCTGCTTGCTCCCTGTTCTCTTTCTGCGCCTCCTCTGTCTGCAAACACAACACATCATTATTACATCACTGTGACATCACTATAACACCACCTTCTGCTGCTCCTCTGTCTGTTCAGCCTGGAAACACCATGACATCACTAACACCACAGATATAAAAAGCTAGATACCTCCTCCACCGCTGCAGTTCATTAGCGCGACTGGTCAAACACCCCTGGCGGAAGTGCATAACTGTGGAACTGCGGAAGGCACTCTGCCCCCTCCAATGGGAAAGAGGGAGTCCTGCCAGGACTGCATCTGATTGGACTACCGAGCTTCCCATTCTGTGACGCACAAGGAAGCGTCCTTCAGAATTCCCAAGAGCCCCGCCTCAGAATTCTGGAGGCTTGCATAGAGTTATTGGGAGGCTTGCCAGGAGTCTTGGACCAGCACCCCCCAGTCGGAAGAGGCGTCTACCTTTCTATGTCTGTGACTAACACCACCTACTGCTCCTCCTCTTGTCTGCTCAGGCTGGGCTCCTGTTGCATTGTATTCATCCTAGCTGGATGAATTTTATATTATATGTGGATATAAGAAAGACGCAGGAGCATAAAGCAACAACGAGCTGGCCAGATGTATGGAGAACCGGGACGACTGGAAGCGACGATGAAAGGCTCGTCTGAGGACGACCTAGACAGAAAGCTTAGACACGGATCATCGCGGTTGTATTTTTTCTTGTCCGCGTGAAAGTCACCAGTGCGGCAGTGCCACAGAAAAACTTTGACAAGGGAGGACTTGAAGCTGAAACGCTAGTTTTTGCTGTTTGTAAAGTACGTTCCACTAGTTGTAGCGGTCCCCTTGTGGTCATGTATTAAGGGGAGGGCTTTTGTGTTCTTTTAAATATATTTAACTTAACTCCGATTAACTCAGTATTAATTAGTTTGGATCTCTTTTTAACTAATAAACGCACAAGCAGTTTTTTTAAAGTCACAATATCAATGAATTACCTTTTTAAGTACTTTTATATTAAAGTTATATAAAATGAGTATTTACTGAGCTTAGATTATAAACAGTAACCATGACTTCTACTCTAGTAACCAAATGGACCCTTTAAATACCAGAAAAGGGTACACAATAAATCTACACAACTCAATAATTCTCAATTATTTAGTTAGGATCTTTTATGCAATGAGTGTGCAAAAGTAGTAAATATGAATATGAATAGAAAATAATAGAATAGAAAATGTAAACAACAGTTTAGCAGATTGAAAACCTGAAATGTGAACCATAAACCTCTTCTTTCAGGAATACTGTCACTACTGTAAGTGCAAAAAATAATATTACCTTCTCAAAGTTAATATTCAAAATAAAGACCCTTGAGTTGTCACCCTTCAGTCACTTAGAAACCAATTAAATAATTTGTGGGCCCACACGCTCACACAGTCGCTAAAAGCCGGCAAAATTAACTACTACCTAAAGTAATTAGTTAACCCCCAAAACCTCCTCTTTGTGTCCTCCAGTCGAAAACAACAGACTACCACTTAATCAGTCCAACTGTGGAAGTTAAAACTGTGTCTAGAAAAACGTCTGCTCATGAACTGACTATACTCACTGAGCTTGTTAGCTTAGCGTTAGCATGTAGCACAACAAAACAGTCTCTGAACCTCGTGAAGTAATTCCTCTTGTCTTGCAAACTTGCAGCTTGTCCTCCTCTCAGAACGTTGTGTAAACACTCACAGGACTGAAAACTACAACTGTTTGTGCACAGCAAACACTTATATAAAGAACGCCTCTGAATCACTGTTGTGTTGTGTTCCCTCTCTCCGATCCCGTAGCCTCTCTCTCTCCCCTCTGGGCAGCCAGTGTTACGCTCAAAGCTGTCCCTGCAGTTAGCCCAGTTAGCCCCATAAATGCTGGTACAGAACATAACAGGAAAAACATTGCTTTTAAAACTAAAACAAAATAAAACTCCTAATGAATTAAGTATGAAATAAATTACGTTTTTAACAAAACCACATCACACTTTTTAAAGGCTTAAAATTGTCAAACAAAGCCTTATTTAAATGTTTTTAATACTAGTTCAAGTAAACAATTTTGTAACTGGTTTACACAAACAGCAAAAACTAGGGTTTCAGCTCATTAGTCCTCCCTTGTCAACGTAGCTTGACGTAACTTAGCATGGCACGTCTAGCAGCATCAGTAAATGACAACATGTAAACATAGCTAGCTAGCATGTCAAACCAGCAGAAAGATTAGGGTGTTTTCAGATATAACATTAAACATAAAAACCTATTTGACATGTCATCAATGAAATTATGAAGTTTAGAAAATATCCTAACTAGTTCTAGTGCATAACTGATGTTTTACATAATACAAACCTGTTTGAAACAGATGAAACGAGGGGAGCCAAGCCAACGGTGCTGCTTGGGAGTTGCCAGCTGAGCTGTGAGTCATGTGACGCAGCTGAAAATAGAGTCCTCGTTATGCCCCTATGGTTATGCCGCGGTCTCGCCAGAGAGCTCACTGTGACGCGAGTAACGCGACAGAGCATAGATGCAGGCGCTATGCAAGAAAAATGGGTCGCTCTGGAGACCTAAAAGCTATCTAAAAGCTATGAAGTGACACAGGCAGCAACACAAACACTACGAAGCTATGTAATAGCTATGTCGCTCCGCCCCTTTGTGCTGTCTGGGTTGCTTTTCAATCTCTCATGTCAGTGACAGTTACACATCTCCTCCAACAGGGGGAAAAGGCATTAGAGCAACAGTGCCTGGATCCAGTATTGCGCATGCGTTAAACACGTTGATCCGGAAGCCGGATTTTCCGGAAGTAGAATGTTTCTCGTGACGCAGCGTTTCCACAACAAAGGAACTGTTGGTGTTTCATGGTGGTTTTGGGACGCGACCTGGCGTTTGCCAACGAACCTAAGCATAACGGTGGTTGCCGGGGGGCAAGGAGCTCCGCTGTGTTCACTTGGACCGCGTGGAGGTGCCGAAAGTCGGGGGGACAAAACTCGGACGGACTTCGCAACGCTCCACACGGAGACTCGCTCATTGTAGCTCGCTCGGCGACGGTGTCTCACTCAGTGTTGGTGTTTCATGGTGGTTGGGTCACAGCGCGTGGTGAAAACCTTCTCATATTAAAAGGAGTTAAAACGCTTCAAATGGAGTCTGTACGGCTGAAGATAAATGAACACATGACGTCGGTGGGAGAGGAGATATTGTGTGTTTTGGAAAAGCAACAAAGTTTTGATGTTTGTCGTGTGAAGCTCGATGTCAGAGTGTTTGTGTTGGAGCGCCTCCGTGCGGCCGCAGAGGTCATGTGCAACCTCTTCCAGAGAGAGATGGAGACACTACACAACACCACACTACACACTGCAGGTATGTCTGTTACAACACACAACACCACACTACACACTGCAGGTATGTCTGTTACACACACAACACCACACTACACACTGCAGGTATGTCTGTTACACACACAACACCACTCTACACACGGCACATATGATGTATTTTACTACTAAGACACCTCAGGGCAACATGAGGGGGAGTTCGCGCCAATTTTTGGCCATCTGCATGGCCAATGATGTATACCGGACCAGTTACCCATATATGGAGATCAGTACATCCCTGTTATGCCCATAAATGGAGATTCCTGTCTGAACCAGCCACACAGATAATTAGATACATTATGGGCTTATAGTTCTGTTAGATACATTATGGGCTTAATATTGATGACATCAGGGATCTTCATATATCAGCATAAAAGGGATTCTGGGAAATATCCATATATGGACTTTTACATAGGTGATGTCACCTGTGATGTCACAGTGATGTGTCAAGGGAATGTACACACACGGAGACAAGCTGTGACATTTCTCATGGTAAACTGTGACCTTCGGTCGCAACTACGCTCGATTTCAAATATAAAGTGCTTATTCCATGGCCACGGATGTTACAATTATTTTCGGATGAGTACTTCAGTATCGTTAACTCTCCCCACGCTTTGAACGTTAACGTTCGCCCCATTTTTTACAGAACCTCGATGCCAATACGGCGCTCGTTCGGTTCGTTCGTCTGATGACTGTAAGCTGATGAGGGGTCGCGCGGCCGTGTACTATAAACACATTTTCCGCGGTGATGGTGTAAAAAATCCATTATGCGTTAGATCAACGGAGAACAATTCACTTCCTTGTTGATTTCCTCTGGCTGTAAGGCTCTGTGGCCAGTGACTGGTCTTCTTCTTCTTCAACACATAACAGGCAAATTCACATTCATTCTCGCATGACGCCGCCCTCTGCTGCCTGGCAGACCAAAGTGCACTATTGCACAATAAAAAAAATAAAAATAAATAAATAAATAAATGTCTGTCTATCTGCTATAACGTCGCAAAGGTAAGCCGCTTTTTGATGGCACCAGACCCAATAAATAAATAAATAATCTGGCAGTAGGAGAGTTAATGGTGTCCATTTTCGCCATATTTCCTCCATATGTTTCAACTCTACAACCCTTTCAAGAGAGACAGCTGCCTTTTGATGTCCCAGTAGTCTGAGGCTAACCTGATTGATTCATTGATTGATTGATTGATTGAAGATTTCATTAGTAGTTTGCAATAGGAAAAAGTACAGTTTCATGACAGCACACATCACTGGTACAAGGTCAACTGAAATAAGATCCCAGTAAGTTTATCAGCTTATTTACCCAGGAACCACTATATGTATCTCATATAACATTGAAGACAGATGGATAGATCACAGTACTTTACATAGGATATCATCACATTCAAAAGAAAATGAAGCAGTCAAAACAATATAACCTATACAAAAAATACAAATAAAAAAAGGCAGATATTTACAGTGGAAAAGGGGAGGTAAGTATATGCTTGGTCTATTTACAACTTTCGAGTAGAAGCTAGCCGTCTGATTTTGAAGGTGGTTAGGGATTTACACTCTTTTGGGTTTTGCGGTAGGGGCCCTGAAATGTAACATTTTGATTCAATTTCAAACACATTTAGTTATATACTCATGTTAACTTCATGAACCTAAATACATTGGACAATACATTTTAATACAACTATACTAGTCATTAAGCTACTAAGATAGACTGACGAAATTAAAGCAAGTTATGTTTGGAAATACAGCTTAAAACAATAATATATCAGTATTCTGGTATTAACCTGAGGGCCACATTAAGTGAAGGTGGGGGCCGCATGCGGCCCCCGGGCCGCCAATTGCCCATGTATGCTCTACCCTGATAGGTCGAGGACTGGCTGGCCACCTCTGTAAACTGAATCTAGCTATGCTCGTAACACGGGCCATGGTGGAAGTCCTTATATGGTCAGCACACATTCTAGTGAAGAGAATGAATGGAAAATGTACCAATTATATTTTTATTTGAATGAAATACAATCACTGAATATACCTTTAACTTTTATAAGACATTGAGACATTGTGTGTTTTAGATTGCCCTTTTTAACAAAGCCTTTACCCCAAACTGTAAAGCAGAGTGCTTTTCTGTATGAGACGTCATAATGTATGTTTAGAGCTCACATTTGGTGACAGCCTTTACCACAAACTATACAAGTAAAGGGCTTTCCCCTGTGTGAGTTCTCATGTGTCTTTTAAGATTACCACTTAGACTAAAGCCTTTACCACAAATTGTACAACTAAATGGGGTTTCCCCTGTATGAGTCCTCATGTGTACTTTTAAATCACCACTGTGACCACAGCCTTTACCACATACTGTACAAGTAAAGGGTTTTACGCCTGTATGAGTCCTCATGTGTACTTTTAACTCACCACTTTGACCACAGCATTTACCACAAACTGTACAAGAAAAGGGTTTTTCGCCTGTATGAGTCCTCATGTGTACTTTTAACTCACCACTTCGACCACAGCCTTTACCACAAACTGTACAAGAAAAGGGTTTTTCGCCTGTATGAGTCCTCATGTGTACTTTTAACTCACCACTTTGACCACAGCATTTACCACAAACTGTACAAGAAAAGGGTTTTTCGCCTGTATGAGTCCTCATGTGTACTTTTAACTCACCACTTTGACCACAGCCTTTACCACATACTGTACAAGTAAAGGGTTTTTCCCCTGTATGAGTCCTCATGTGTACCTTTAAATGACCACTTTTACCACAGCCTTTACCACAAACCTTACATATAAAGGGTTTTTCCCCTGTATGTGTCCTCATGTGTGATTTTAAATCACCACTTTGACCACAGCCTTTACCACAAACAGTACAAGTAAAGGGCTTTTCCCCTGTATGAACAACTTTGTGCCTCTTCAGATTTTTCTTGTGATTAAACATTTTGCCACACACTGTACAACTAAAACCTTTCTTCCCTGTGTGGCTCTGTGTACAGTGAGTTTGTTTTGATGATGGCAGGTCCTTGGACAGCTTGTGGCTTACAGACAATGTTTGTCCTTCCACATTTTGTGTCTCGTGTGAATCCAGTGTGTTTACAACCGACTGACCTTCCCTGGTCTCCTCCCGCTCATCACAGTCTTCAGTGTCGTCAGATTGAGAACAGTGTGGAGAGAGGAGCTGGTCACCACTAGTTGGTTGTAATGTTCCACAGTCCTCTACATCAGCTTGTGTTTTCATGTGTTCAGTTGAGGTGCTGGCTACAGCCTCTGTCTCTCTGTTTTCATCATCACCTTCACTTTTCACTGCTAGTAATGTCAACGTTGATCCATCAGCCTCCTCTTGTAGTAGCTCCTCCTGTTCCTCTTTAATCTGTGGAGGTTGTGGTTCCTCCAGACTGGGACTCCTCTCCTGATGTTCAGGGAAAAGCTCCTCTTTACACACAGGGAGGGAAACAAAGTCTAGGGGGGAATAAAAACATAAGATGAGAGAAAACCCATCAGACGTTTGAACTTTACATTATTTCATGCAGCATTTCCTCTGTTTTATAGCTTTGGTAGTTGGAAAAACTGAAACTTACTGTTGTCTAGATGGTTTTCAGGTTCCTGTTTAACAGAAACACTCCAACTCATCTTCACCTTCAGGCTGGACTCCGCACACTGGTCTGCAATGAAGGAATATAATAAGGACTTTAATAATAAGGACTTTGATATGACATGAGTAAAGACTTCAATTCAATTCAATTGTATTTAAGTGTCAAATCATAACAAGTTATCTCAAGACATTTTACAAAGGCTAAAGAGCTGTGAGAGAGGGGGGGCAAAGGGGGGGGGGACAAGGGAAAGGGGGGAGGGAGGGAGAGACAAGGGAAAGGGTAGGGAGGGTAATAATACATTTTATTTGTAGCACACTTCATATTTGTGACAGATCTCAAAGTGCTACATTCAAAAGGTCAGAGAAACGAAGCAAAACACATTGAAACGGACTAAAGAAACCTGTATACGGTAACCTTAGAACAGTGCACAGTTTCACATTTCACATTATTACACAACTAGGAAAGAGTTAAAATGTAAGGCGTTCAAAGAGTCTCTTTAGGCCTTGGAGGGGGGGTGGAGGGGGAGACACGCAGACAGGCACCGCACATGCGGCGTGCGTGAGGGGTGGAGGGGGAGGATGCACACGCAAACACACACACACACACACACACACACACGATCTGCATGTGTGTGTGTGTGTGTAGAGTACTTAAAAACAGTACACTACAATGTATTACTGCCGATGGTTTTCACACCCATACTTGTGTATGTATATGAAAAAAAGTGGGTTGGCCATCTCTCGCAGTTCGTTGAGAGCAACATTGTATTTTATTTATTTATAAAGGCCTTGTGTGGTAAGCTTCCTTTGTATGGTAAATGTATATAGCGACTTTATCCAAACAAGCGAGTCACCGTGTCGAGCGTTGCGAAAGTTGCATGAGCCGCCTCAGTGCCGCTAGAAGTTGTAAACCAGGGGGCCAGAATAGTAAATAATGTTTGGCTGTAAACTGTCTCAAAGTGCCTCTGGACAATCACAGCGCGTCATTTCTGTTTTTTTCCCAAAACCCACTCGGCCCGATTTATTCCGTGGCAGATATAGGTTTCCGAGGTTTAGGAATACTGTTAGGTCTAAGCATAGTTTTACTAAATTACATTTAAGAATAAGGTTTGATTTAGATCTAGTTTTACTAAGGTTAAGTTTAGGAATACGTTTGGGCATAGACATAGAGGTTGCTTTTAGGAATACCTGGTGGCGCCCGTTGCGATATCGCCGGCATTTGACACAGGGCAAGCGTGTTTTGGGCTTGAATTCTTGTATTAAAAAAAATAAAAATAAATAAATAAAACAGTACATACCTATCCTGCACAACTTTACAACAGGTTGCATCGTTGCATCAAACAGTCCACGTCCCTCGTCCGTCTCTCGCTGTTCCTCTGACAACGTTGAATATGTTTGGGAGGCCATCTCTCTAGACTCTGTAGACCTCTCCCTGTGGTGCTCTGTGGAAATCACCAGAAGAAATAACTTTTGGTTATCATTCAGCAACCGTATATTATACCATGATGTAATCAAAACAACTATAGACGTTTACCATGTTTTGTTCAGTTGAAAGGATCAGTCACTACTTGTTCTAAGAGCCAAAATAATTGTCCTTATCCTGGTGTAAACACCAGGTAAAATAAAATAGAAATAAAAAGAAAAAAGAAAGAAGACAAACAATCTACAAGCTCAACATGTGGGACACTGTGAGCTTCTAGATTGACTATTTTCACTACTATAGGTCAAGAGTTCAGGCCACTACGGAGCACTCACACCTCTGTCCCGCTGTTTCCTCATCAAATGGTAAGACTTAGGCCTAATAGGCTATTAGTGGCGTGCGATCATGTGATCACTGATCAATATATACAGTTGTCTACAGCAATTCTCAACCAGCAGTCCGGGGACCACCAGTGCTGGTCCTTGAGGGGTTTCCAGGTGGTCTCCAGTTAAATGATGGAGAGTTGGTAACCAAATGGATCAAGATGAACACAAGCACTTCAGGCATTAAAACAAAACATCTTCAGACCTCTGAAAACCTAAAGGTCTATCTAACGTATGCAACGTGTTTAGAGAACTGCAGTGTGATGATGCATGTCATTAACTAGCCCTGATGAACTTCAACCTGGTATTTGCACTTTCTCCATTTACACCCGTACATCTACGTAACTGTTTAGACCACGGATGCTACAATTCTCTTCTGGCCCGCAGAAGTCTAATAATATTCTGTAATATTCAATTAAGAGCATTTTAATCCGATCAGTGACCATTTCCTCACAGTTATACTGTATCAGAGTCCAGTACACCTCCCCAACCGATGGCAAAATCGGTTGCTGTTGTTTCGAGGTCCCAGTAGTCTTGTGAGGGTTAGGTTTAGGGTTAATGTTAGGGTTTAGGCAATGGGCTAGCATTCACAAGGTTAGCAATAGCAGTCACCTACCTTGGCAGGTTAGCGTTCACTCACTAACCTAACTAGGAGGTGCACTAATCCTGCCCCTCATTGACTATGGAATCCTCGTATGGCATCGCAAAGCCCCAATTGCCTTAAAGTCAAAGCTCCAAACAGCACAGAACAAACTTGGCACTGCTTACGACTTTATAAGCATGGGACTGCCAATTAAATATGGGCTTGTATTGCTCATATTGCCATAAATCTCCATAGACTTCCATGAAATTTATAGTGCACAGATCATGCACGCCCATGCACAGATCATGCACCATGTTTGTGCAGGCTGTTCACAGCTTTCAAACAAAAAAATCAGATTGGAAATCCGTTCAGGCATTCTTGAGAAAATAGCCATTATGTTTTACATGTTATGTAAGCAAAGATGGCTGCCCTGTATGAAAGATGGGGTTGTATGTGGGGTGGAACATGCAAAATCGCGATTGAAATCATGTTTACTAGATTTAATGGGGTCCCAAAAAAAAAGTTTTTTTTGTTGTTTTTTTTCTAAGTAAAAGTCGATTTAAGTCGTTTGGCAGGGAAGTCCATAGTGAGATAGTTGATCTGAAAGTTGTTTGGCACTAAGTGAGTTAATTGCAATGAGCCTGGTGTACAAGATACACTACACCACCAAGATACCCATGTACCTGACAAAATAGTTTAAAAACATCAAGGATGACCACAATTACAACACCAGAGGCAGCTCCACTAATTACGTTCAACCCAGATTTGAATCAAAAAAGGCTCAAGTTTGTTCTTCTGCTATACCAAAAAATGTGGAACGCCCTACCGCAAGCCCTACAGGAGTGTAAATCCCTAACCACCTTGAAAATCTGTCACCTACAGACGGCTTCTACTCAACACAAATAGACCAAGCCCTCCCTACCACCCTTTTCTCACTGTAAATATATATTTTTATAATTTATTTGTATTTTCTGTGTAGGCTGTATTGTTATGATATCATATGCAAAGTTCTGTGATATCTCCGTCAGTCATTCAATGTTATACGAGATACATGAAGTGATTCCTGTGTAAATAAGCTGATAAGCTTACTAGGATCTCCTTTTAGTTGACCTAGTACCAGTGATTTGTACCGTCATGGAACTGTACTTTTCCCTATATAAATAAATTATTCACTCAATCAATCAATCAATCAATCAATCAATCAATCAATCAATCAATCAGTCAATCAATTGCGTTAGCTAGCCTCAGACTACTTGGACCTCAAAAGGGTTGTGTAAATACGACGAAAATGGACATCATTTGGATTTGCATTTATTTTTTAACAATACTGAATACTACCAAATGCGAATTGTAACATCCATGGCCATGGAATAAGCACTTTATAATCGAAATCGAGTGTCCGGGCATCCTGCAGCGTGGTGTTGTGTGTGTAACAGACATACCTGCAGTGTGTAGTGTGGTGTTGTGTGTGTAACAGACATACCTACAGTGTGTAGTGTGGTGTTGTGTGTGTAACAGACATACCTACAGTGTGTAGTGTGGTGTTGTTTGTGTAACAGAGTAGACATACCTGCAGTGTGTAGTGTGATGTTGTGTGTGTGTGTGTGTGTGTGTGTGTGTGTGTGTGTGACAGACATACCTGCAGTGTGTAGTGTGATGTTGTGTGTGTGTGTGTGTGTGACAGACATACCTGCAGTGTGTAGTGTGATGTTGTGTGTGTGTGTGTGTGTGTGTGTGTGTGTGTGTGTGTGTGTGTGACAGACATACCTGCAGTGTGTAGTGTGGTGTTGTGTGTGTAATAGACATACCTACAGTGTGTAGTGTGGTGTTGTTTGTGTAACAGAGTAGACATACCTGCAGTGTGTAGTGTGATGTTGTGTGTGTGTGTAACAGACATACCTACAGTGTGTAGTGTGGTGTTGTTTGTGTAACAGAGTAGACATACCTGCAGTGTGTAGTGTGATGTTGTGTGTGTGTGTGTGACAGACATACCTGCAGTGTGTAGTGTGATGATGTGTGTGTAACAGACATACCTACAGTGTGTAGTGTGGTGTTGTTTGTGTAACAGAGTATAGATACCTGCAGTGTGTAGTGTGATGTGTGTGTGACAGACATACCTCCAGTGTGTAGTGTGATGTTGTGTGTGTGACAGACATACCTGCAGTGTGTAGTGTGATGTTGTGTGTGTGACAGACATACCTGCAGTGTGTAGTGTGATGTTGTGTGTGTAACAGACATACCTACAGTGTGTAGTGTGGTGTTGTTTGTGTAACAGAGTAGAGATACCTGCAGTGTGTAGTGTGATGTGTGTGTGTGACAGACATACCTGCAAATTGCAACACTAGATTTTTTTATAATCGGTTGAATCTAGGGTTGCAATACCTCCCATAGGCAGCCAATGCATCAAAACATTTTTTTGCTATCTGATTCTATTAAACGACTTCAAACTCACCAATATTGTAGCTCTATGGAAAGCTTGGAATTTACTCTTTCTATCTGCAACGTGTTTGTTTCTGAAAAATCCACTGTATAATTGTTATGATTTATTTTCTGTCAAGAAATCCGAGCAGACATGTTTTTTTTTTCAAAGTGTTGAACTTCGGAAGCGCTCGTCTTCTATAACGCCATAGACCAACACAGAGCTAGAAAGGAACACCCATAAACGTCACATCCGCTTTTAGCATGGGCGAAAACAATGCACTTTTCTCCATGTAGTTAATACAGCGTATACAGTACACTATCGTTTTAATCACGCTCAGAGCGATTTCTTTGGACGATAAAACACTCGACAGCCAAGAAAAATCCATCAGAAGGACTTCTGGAACGCAATCGTTCAATCGCCGTCGGAAAATTCACTTATTATTAAGATAACAAGTATATTATGAATGACTGGCTAACCTCGTCTAAACTACTACTCCTGCCTCTTCAAAACCTCTAGAATCAAACGGGACCCAATTTTACTCTTTACGTTGACCACATATTCAGTCTACACTACACCAAATCTATTTTTGCCAGTGCCAAAAATCAACAAGCTCGCAATTGGGTTATGTTCCCCCTGGCATATAGGATATAGAAGTCGGAGTTCAAGTGGTTTGTAATCAGAGTCAGATTAATATATTCCCCGCAAATTACACAAGCACTGACTGAGATGGAGATCTGTTGTTTCTGTAGGCTATCTCCATGTTACACAAGCATGAGATGAGATCGGAGATCTGTTTAACCCTAACCCTAATATTAATATGAGATATGATCAATTAAACGTGCCACAATATAAAACCAACAGCCAGGCTCATTAGTCGTCAATAGATTTGAAACGTGGATATGGGTTTGCCTGTGCTATATGTAAATCCATTCCCATTGCCTAATACACTAAAGCCCGTATCAGAGTCTACGGTGGAGACCTATCCACCACAAATTTGAGGTGGAAAGCTTTCCACCTCAAGTCAGAAAATTAAGTGCAGGCCATCATAGTCACGGCACACGGTGAAGTCCTTTACCCCGTCTAGACCGGTTCAGGTCGACCAATCAGTGAACGGGGTGTAGAGCCTGTCTGTCTGATAGTAAAAACAGAGAGATGTGTTGGGACTCACGGTGGAAAGCTCTCCACCGTGAGGAATGATGTAACGTTGTAGTTTCATGACTCAAAAAGACTCGAAAAGACTACACCGCGGTGTAAAGCCTTCCACCGCGGACCCGACTATGATACGGGCTTTACACTGGCATCCTCCTCCTGTGTCCTTCCCGTGTTCCATGAACATCATTGCTGAATTAATGGCCTTTGTTTTTTGATATTGTGATAAGTGTAATTGATCATGTTCATGAAAATGTGAAAGTGTGTCTCTTACCAGGTGATTAAATGAGATAACCATGGCATTGTTCCGACCAGTCCTATAAGGACAATAATTAATCCCGATGCTACTGCAGATAGTTTTTTGTCCATTGGCAGTAAGGAATCAATGTAATTAAGTGGTTTATAATCAGACTCAGATTATCCCCTGTGCATGCGTCAAAGTTGCACAATAAGCACCCGTGAGTCCCCCTCTTCCCTCTATGCTACAAAACCTGTTTACATTATGTCTTTAATCACCTGGTAGAGACACAATTACAATATGTGATCAATTAAACTTACTATAATATCAAATGGCCAATGATGTTTACATCGTAGTGAATTCAAGTAGGATAGAGACCTGATCTTTGAATATATGGCAGGATCGACGCCAGTTTAAAAGTATTTTCTGCAGGTTTGAAACTAGGATAGGATTGTGTTGTGTCGTGTCAGTGTGTGTAAATCCTTGTATGATAACAAGCTGTTAATGGCTGTAGACTCCTGGAATTCATTTAATGTGCTCTATAACCATCATTGATTAATTAATGCTTTTCGTTGTTTGATATGATATGTTTAATTTATCATGTAGAAAATGTAACAGTGTTTAATACCAGACGGATAGTCTAGATAACCCATGGTCTTTGATGATGCGACCAGTCCTTAATAATATCAGACAATATGTAATCCCAATGCTGTTTAATTTTAAATGCATCATTTTTTGTCCATTGTCAACCAAGGAATCAATGTAAGACATTGCAATTAATTAAAACATCGCTATACTATTAAAAAATCGGATTTGAAAAACACTGAAAAACACGGAAATACCTATTCTGACAGAACGCCGTGTTGGTGTATGTCCCGCTGCCTCCTGCATTATGTGACATTTAGAATCAGGTGGTCACAGGACCGTTGAGGGATTTTCCACGAGCGCTTCCAAACTCCAGGACTTTAGAAAAAAATGTCACCTGAACCAAATTTTTTGGATAGAAAGTAGCTCCTAACATGTCTACTGTGGATTTTTCTGAAACAAACACTTTGCAGATAGAAAGAGTAAATTCCAAGAGTAAATTCCAAGCTTTCCATAGAGCCACAATATTGGTGAGTTTGAAGTCGTTTAATACAATCAGATAGCAAAAAAACTGTTTTGATGCATTGGCTGCCTATGGGAGGTATTGCAACTAGTAGAGGAGCCTATCAATTTTTGTAATTTTGGAATGATAATTTTTGGAGACATGTATATCTTCATTCATGGGGTTCTCACAATGCCAAAAAAACATGTCTTCAATTTTTCTTTTTGTGTTTAGCCTGTGTAATTAGCATAATTAGCCAATTAATTGCCAAAAACAGTAAATGGCAATAACTTTGCTTCTAGGTAACTTATAAAGGTGATTTAAGAGTCTAAGTCCATGTTTGTGAGGTCCAGAAACTCATCTGTTACCATTGTGAAGTCATACAACCTTTCCTAATTAGCATAATTAGCATAAATTACGCAAAAACGAGGTGAAAATAAGCAAATTGCTGCATTTCTTTGTTTTAGTCAACTTTGAAAGCTTCTCACAGACTTTAAGATGTATGTTTACAAGTCCAGGAATTATTATTATCCTATACATGAATCATGCTACCTTTTGTCTGTGTAATAATTATGTAATAATCACACCGAAACCAGAAATAGCTATATTTCTTTATATATCCCTCATATAAAATAAAGAACAATATGAGAAATGGTCACAGAATTATCAGATCGTTTATACTAATATGTACAGAAAGTTCTGTAAACACATTTAAATAGAAGGGTCTCCATCTTCGTCGTCGTCATTGTCAATCCCCAACAGTTGCGCCTTGCTTACATTACAACACACCTCTTCATCTGCCCCACACATGCACATCTCAGAGCAGTTCAAATTTTGAGATCGACAAGAACAATGTGACATGCACTGGGATTTCTTGCAGCCACATTTGATCAGTTGAGTAATGGTGGCTGGAGCTCGTGGATCCCGTGTTGTGACTGGCACCAGATGATCTCCCTCAGCCTCCCATCCATATTCAGTTGCTGGTGGCATCTGTGGGTTAGGTACGTGGTCCTGATACCATACCATTGCCTGGTAATGGGCACGGGCAATGGCTTGATGTAATGCTCCTTGTGTAGGTGGCAGCTTCTCTGCTTCTAATTGTTTCTTTGTGAATAACCTCCACCTGAGTTCACCAACATCCACAAGATTTGTACCGGGCTCGTACAGCTGGCAAACAAATGCTTCAATCTTTTTTTCTGTGTGCCTGCACTACTGGCTCCAGTGAGATGATAAGTTTTTTGTTTCCCACACCGGTGATGAAATAGGTATCCTTGCACAGCTGATTGTACCGTCGGATTGCAAGAACAAAGACATCAGTGTCCGGGGACTCAATGTAGAGCTGTGTTGCCCTCTTCAGACAGCAGGCTGTGCAGGATTATCCTTGTGTCAGCCTCTTCCTGTGAGCTGTGGAGATGTTTTACATCAATATAGTTTGAGTGGACATCTTGCCTTGACGTGATTATGAAAACGTTGGTTTTCCCCTGGAAGTGTAGGAGGGCTTTCTTAGCAAGATAGACAGTCAGCTCATCTTTGGTGTGGATACCTGACAAGAACTGTTTTTCAGACACCTTCCCTATCGGTGTGTTGTCTTCCACATGATAAGTGGTAGGGGGCTTGCCACCCTGGCGTCGCTTACGCGTGGCCTCCTTCACTGAAGATGCAATATCATAGCGGTCAAATACTACATGGGTCTCACTATGTTCTTTGGTCTTCCTGTCCAGTATGGCTATGAAGTGGTCAGCCCACTAGGAACATGTCTTGATCCATGATGGCTTTCCCATTGCCTGTACCAATGCCATTCCATCTATGACAGTTACACTCTTAGATGGCAGGGGACAACTGTCAGTGGCAGCACTCTGTGGTTGCTGATCAACACCAACGTCACCAGTCCTCTTCTCATTCTGCAGCTCCTCGAGAATGGTCATGAGCTTGCTCTTGTCTGTGGCCGAAGCTCACCAGTCACTGTGAAGAGAGCACGTGGTTTGGCAGTGAACTCGTGCTGGCCAATGGCTTCTTTGAGGTTGATCTCTGAACGTGATCAAGCAACAATCAGCATTCGAGCAAACAATGACCTGTCATCCTTCAATTCCACCACCTGGTCAGCGAGCTTGTGTTTTACAACTTTTCCTGCAATCTTCCACATCTTCAGTTGAACCTTTTTCATTCAGGCCCAGACACTGACTTCATTTTTGTTATTGCATGCTTTCACAAAAGCAACATAGTTCTGCTGGCCAATTTAGTCTTGGCTGCATACATCTTTCTCCACGTGGGGTGGCATCACAACTTTTGTGATGATATTGGGTAGGTCTTTGCCATCATATGTTAGAGGATTCAAAGAGGACTTGATCACATGCTTCAATCGAAGTACATTCTTTTCCTTGTCCAGACAGCAATGGACAAGTCATGGTGCTCCTTTTGTGTAGCTGTTTGTGTGCCAGCCATCTGGCGTGCTTCTTCAGCAAGTCTACTCAGCTCTGGTGCTGTCAAGAAGAACCTTTCCCTAGCACTAGCATTAGTAATGCCCACAAGGCTTCCAGTGACCTTCATGATGCGAGTGATGTGCTCAAGGGCATGATCCACCCCAATGGCGCAGAATGGTATCTGATTTTTATTGACAGTGACCTGCCCATCCATAAATTCTTGGTATATCTCTGGATCTGTGGTCTGCAGGGCCTTCATTTCTGCTAGGTAGACTGGAACCAACCGGGCATACTACTGCTTGTCATGAGCAAAGAAGTATTTGCATAGCTCATCCAGGGAAGAAAGATGAAGTTCCCAGAGGCCATCACGGGTAGCACGCATGAAAGTGTATATCAGTAACACCATTTCAATAACTATGATTAGCTTTATCAGCTGTGATCCCTCACAGCTGAAGCACAGTTGCTTGACTCATTATGACAAGAATTAATCTATGGATATACTAACAGAAAAAGAAACAGGTAATTTCCTACTTTCAGACTAATTAATAAATCATGTATGCAGATTGTACTAATGACAAAAGGTTGCATGATTTACTTATCAGGATAGGAATTTCTGGACATGTAAACATACTCAATTAGTCAATAAGAGTCTCAGATTATCTCTCCAAAGTCAGCTAAATGTGAAAAATGAAGCGATTTCCTGATTTTCAATTGGTTTTTGTATAATTTAAGCTGATTATGCTAATTATGAAAGGTTGTATGACTTCACAATGGTAACATATGAATTTCTGGACCTCACAAACATGGACTTAGACTATTAGATCACCTTTATAAGTTACCTAGATGCAAAGTTATTGCCATTTCCCGTTTTTGGCAATTAATTGGCTAATTATGCTAATTACACTGCTAAACCCAAAAAGAAAAATTGAAGACATGTTTTTTTGGCATTGTGAGAACCCCAAGAATGAAGATATACATGTCTCCAACAATTATCATTCCAAAATTACAACCAGCAGAATCACTTGATTGGCTCCCCAACTAAACCCTAGATTCAACCGATTATAGATAGTGTAGAGGTGGATGGCAAGGAATAAGACACTGGAGAGCATGGATTCACTTCACATTGACTATTCTTTGTTAGTTCAGCTTCTCAGCACAACAGCATGGCATACACTACATGTCACTTCCTGTTACACCCTTCTTCATAACACCTAATCGTCAGGTAAGGTACAGTGACACCAAGTGGTGCAAATAAGTAACTACATGCATTAGTTGTAGAGAACTGTAGGACACAACATTTCCTCTCTTTGTAGAAAAGGAAAATTCCTCTAAGGCAAAATAAAACATCAGAACCTGCACTCAGGCATAAACATAAACATTTCTAGTCTGTGCTCAGTACTGTGAATAAAGTGAGTAACCCAGAAAATAAAAGCAGGGTAAACATGAAACATGAACTCAAAATACACTGTTTCAACTTTCACAGATCTGAACAACTGTAGGACTTCTTTTTTTTTTTTTTTTTTCACTACATTGCATCACCTTCAAAATAACACAAACAAATGAGATATGTTGACATGCTATGTTAGGAAGACAAATAGCTAATCAGTCACATATTCTTGCATCCAGTTAGGCTTCTTTCTGACACGTGATTGTTTAGGAGAGGATGGAGAGGCACTGTCAGGTGAAGCAGGAATATCCTGTGGATGTGCGGCTGCACAGCGATCAGGAGCTAGGTGAGAGGCGTTCCATCTTCGGCCATCCTCCAGCAAGTATGTGCTTTGGGCCACCTTCTTTGTGACTCTCAGTGGAGATCCAAACTTTGGGTGAGCTTTGGGCACATGGAGAGGTGTTTTCACCCGCACACTATCCCCTTCTTGAAAAGGCGGAGTGCGTGCGCCTCTTTTTCCATCCATATAAGCCTTCATCTTGAGTTGACGGCTTGTGACTTTCTCTCGTACCTGTTCATCTGAGACAGGGTCAGCAGGAGAGGGCGGCAGGACAGTCAACTTCGTGCGCATCCTCCGGCCATGCAGTAGTTGAAATGGAGACACACCTGTAGCTGCATGTGGTGTGGCACGGTAAGCTATCAGGAAGGCAGTAATGGCAGGTTTCCATGGTACAGATTGTGTAATAGCCATCTGCACACTCTCTTTCAGAACACGATTAAAACGCTCTATGGCGCCATTAGCAGCTGGGTAATAAACAGATACTCTGTGATGTACAATGTCCCGTTCAGCCAGGAAAGCAGCAAAGTCAGCAGAAGTAAACTGTTTTCCATTGTCCGTGACAATGGATTCTGTGTTTCCTTGTCTGCTGAAGACTGAGGAGAGGAAGGATGTAACATCCTTTGTAGTGATATTGGCAGTGAAAGCAACCTCTGGCCACTTGCTGTAGTAGTCGGTCAGAGTGATGGCATATCGGCAGTCCCATGTAGCAGTTTCAAAAGGACCAACAATGTCCATTGCAAGCTTTTGCCATGGCCTGTCTGGGAATCGAACTGGTTGTAGTGGAGCAGGGTGTGGCATTGCAGTCTTGTCATTGGACTGGCACGGCTGACATGACTGAATAGTAGACTGGACAAGGTCGTCCATCTTAGGCCACCAGTAGTACTCTCTCAGGCGTTGCTTGGTACGCACCACTCCTTGGTGTGTCTCATGTGCAAGAGCCACCAGAGTAGCACGCAGTGAAATTGGCACAACCAGACGTGTTCCTCGAAGCACCAGTGAGTTTCCCACTGACAGTTCATGACGTACACGGAAGTATGGGGCAACGACTGGACTCAGCGGTTTTATCTTTTGTGGCCAGCCACGAGCAATCTGGTCACGGAGTGCAGAAACCTCTGGGCAAGAGTCAGCAGCAGCCTCAAAGTCAGTAATGGGCAAAGCAGCAAGAGCATCAGTGATGTAGGCAACCATTTCTGGCTCAGCATCCAAGGCAGGGTCAGCAGGCCCAGGAAGTGGTAGACGGGAAAGGCAGTCAGCAGTGTAGTTCTCTGACCCTGGGCGGTAAATCACATCATAGTCATAGGTCAGGAGCCTGGCAGACCAGCGTGCAACGCGCATTCCAGCACGACCTATGCCTTTAGTAGTAAGCAGCGTAGTGAGTATGGAAGCGAATAGCTGACGTTATTCAAATGAAATGGCAAATGCGAAAATGAAATTGAAATAACAGAATTGCTTTTTCATTTTCAGGAAATGGATGCATTTTTGGAGACAAAAATTAATGTAAAATGCAATGGTGTTTACATTTTACATATACAGGTGCTCATTCTATGACTAAATTAAAATTATAAATAAAAGATCATTTGAATTTTAATTTTAAAAAATGACAGCTAATTTGTTGACAATATTAAAATGAAAATGCAATTTTGAAAATGATAATGAAATACAGAAATGCTTTTTAATCTTCAGACAATGAAAGCATTTTTTTAGACAAAAATGAATGTATAATGCAATAGCATTTCCATTTAATAAAAGGTCCTTTGATTTAACATTTTCAATAAAGGCCACGCTAAATAATAGACCATATTAAAATGAAAAAGCTACTTTGAAAATGTAATTTAAATAAGGGTAATGCTTTTTATTTTTAAGCTAATAGATGCATCTTTTGAGACACAAATGAATGTATAATGCAATAGCATTTACATTTCATCTCCATGTGTGCTCAATCTATGACAGATTGTAAAAGCAAACGCAAACCACATTGCTATTTCATTTTCAAATTGTCGCCGCTCATACCCTGACATAATTCAAATGGTCCTTTGGCTAAAGTGATGGCGCAGGAAAGTGACATCATAGGAGTAATCCTTCAACGCTGCCTGCTTATAACCTTGACGTACCCAAACCGTACAGTAGGTGGCAGTGTGTACACGTACAGGACTGCAGTGCAGGTACGGTCTGCCCGAGCTGGGGGTCTATATGCGTATTTATGAATATGAAATGTCGCTTAAATATTAATATGGTAGGCCTAATAGCTCTTTTCATTTAAAAAAATAAAATATGGAAGTTTAGCTTTGGGATTTATGGATATGGAATATAGCTAAATTGAGCCTTCAACAAGGGGGTCGGTCTGTCAAACAAGTCTATGAAGCTATATCTATGAAAAGGTTTAATGTCTATAATTTTATAAATGTGGGGGTCCCTACCTCCCCTCTTCCACCTAGGGGGTCCTTGGCATGAAAAGGTTGAAGACCCCTGAATTAGACCTACCATTTAATCAGCCTTCTACTGTTCCAAATGTTGTCATCATTTCCTGTATGAGTGGTCTCCTGATTTGATGAAACCTGTGAAAAATTAATCTTTTTTTTCTGTTCACTCAAAAGCCAGACGAAACACTATACAGAATTAGAGATCTATACAAAAATGTGATGTGAAACACATCACATAGGTATGGTGATTGTGCTGAAACGATAACCTTTGTTGCATATAAAACCAATGAGCTTTTATGTCTTTTCACTCGTGTGGTGTGTAGTATAGTATGGAAGCTAAAAGCAGTAATTAAAATTAAATTGCAAATTTGTGTAGAGCATTCACTTATGAAAAACGAGAAATGAAATGTGGGGATCCATGGTTTCTATGAATTTAGGACTTGAGGAACCCCAATCAAGGGGCTGAAGTTCTGAAAATAGGCTATTTATAGTTAAACTAGATAAAACTATGCCAAACATAGCTGATCTACAAGCTCTGACAATGTAGATTGTGAAGACACTATGGGCCTTCTCCATCTGGCCAGTGATGTTATCGGACCAGTTATATGGCAGTTACACATATTACATGGAGATCATATAATGGAGATCCATGTACTTTATATAGTACATCCCTTTTATGCCCAATGCCCATACATGGAGAGATCCCTGTCTGAACCAGCCGCACAGATGGGCTGTCTTATAGTATATTAGTATATATAGTATAGTAAAGTATATGGGCATTCCCACATATGAAGTCATTAGGTATGGGCTTAATATTGATGATATCAGGGATCTCCATGTATGGGCATAAAAGACATCTGTTTGAGTGGTTCCCATGACATCGAAACATACATTATCTTTTATGCCCACATGGAGATCCCCATCTGAACCAGCCACACAGATATGGGCCCCAGTGATATATCAATGACATTGTGGATCTTCATATATGGGCATAAAATGGATTATGGGGAATACCCATATATGGACTTGTTATGTCACAGTGATGTGTCAAGGGAATCAACACAGACTGTAAAAATGTGTACACTGTGGGGAACGGGAAGCAAGACACAAGTCAAATTCACAGGTTAAGCCGCTAACAGGGCGTTTTATTTAGAGAAGGAGACTGCAAAAAGGTAATTGAAAGGTTCTTAAATGTTCAACTGAAAAGGCAAGCACAGCAGGCAGTTCTTCTCCAGGAGGCACTAGTACTCAGGTAGGATACTCGTCATCTGGAGGAGCGGAGGTAGCTGACCAGGAGGTACGTGATTGGGTACTTTTCAGGAGTATGCAGCAGGTAAGGTACTTAGATAATCCTAGCAGGTAGGGGCCAAAGTAAGTACTCAGGCAGGTAGGTAATCTGATACTTTAGCAGGTAGGGTCACGGTGAGTATTTAGGTAGCTGTTGAGGGTACCCAGGACAGGTGCCAGTAAGGTAAGTACGAGGTGAGTTACTTTTACTCTTCACAGGTAAGGGAAGCCCAGGTAAGGCGCTGCTTAGGGCTTTGAAAGTAATCGAGTACTTGTAATCAAACTTAACTTCTTCCTTTTACAGGGAATTAAAGTGGTCAATTTCTATGCCATTGTATAGTCAATCATGCATGCCAGGCCAGGCTCGGGGTACAGAGCTATGGAAGCAACTAAAATTACTATATGGCACTTCATCATATCAATGACTGACAGGCATTTAGTGTGGAATGGATAGTCTTCCTGCTTGAAACTGTGTCCCGCTGCACAGAGAGGAGAGGAATGAAGGTGAAACAGCCCAGTGTGCCTGCTTTATATGTTTGGGGAGGTGCCCTCACAGGTGGACTCAAATCACATATCAGGTTGATCAAGCAGGCACATTGGCAGGTAACTCCCTTCAGTGACAGTGCCCCGAGGTGGGTGCGGCTTTCTCCCGCCTCCCTTCCACCTCTCTCCTGTTACAGCACAGCTTTCTAAGGCCCTTAGGCCCTCTTGGGAACTGAATATGAGTTGGTTGAGGTTGAAGTGTCCTTGGATGAAGGTAGAATCATGGATAGGTCTGTATCCGTTGTCCAATATCCAATTTCCTATTGTCCAGTGTCCGATGTCCTGTGTCCTATTGTCCAGTGTCTTGTTTTCCTGTTGTCCGGTGGTGTCCGGTGCTGGGAGGAGTCCTGTTGGGAGATCCTGGGGAGCGCTGTTAGATCTCAACTTGCCCGGAGAATGCGGGTCTTTATATACCCTTCGCTGAGTGGGTTGAGTCATTCCTGTGATGTCAGAGTGACTCAGCTATATCCATATCTGGAGTCTGTGATGTCAGACGTGGAGGTTCAGCCATCTCCATAAATGGGAATCCATGTGTTATACCAATTTAGAAGGTAACAAGCCAGAGGATGTGGAAAGCCTTCGTAACACCGATACTGCCAATTTTCAGGCATTCATGTAATATGCAGGCCTCTCACAATAAGCTAAGACGTTGGTACTTTTGAATGTAGAACCTTGGCAGAGGATACCTGACCATTTTTAAGACTGACACATGATGATGAAGACACCAAAAATCAAAAGTGGAAACCAAAAACCTCCTCAAAGCTATATAGCTTAATTGTACAGGATGAAAACAAAGCCAATATGAGCCATTTCCTATCAAATGAGGAAATGCACACTATGAAGATACACTAATTCTCAATTATGGTCAGGAAATTGGTATTAGCTATGATTGATGTTCCTCAAGGGCAGGCTACATATTAAGTATAAAGAAGCTGTTCATCACAAAGTATATTCTACTGTACTTCTACATTCAGCTGACCCAACAACCAAAGGCTATCAGAGGCTCATCATTCTCTGCAGAGACACAGATGTGCTGGTGTTAATTATTGTTTGCATAACTGAGACAGGAAATGTGGATACATGAAAAAGTTCAAGATGTAGAAAATGTCAAGTGAGGTCTGTTAGCATTTAATGCTCTCAATGCCTGGAAAATGTTTCCAGTTCTACGTACCAAGTACAGCTACTACTGTATCTCATTGGCAGTTTGTATCCACACTCTGACTCCAAATCAACCAGCAAATCAAATCAACATTTAAATGTTTTGGCTAAATGCGAGTGTAGGTCCAAGAGGTGGTGAGAAAGAGTGACATCAAAATGCAGATAGCACAACAATCTTTTTAATTTATTTTTTCCATCACTTTCATACATCTGGCATTACATTTCCTTTACATCTTGTTAAGCAAAATCTCTCAGATTTAACAAAAATCACACTTTTCTGTTCAAGTGCTATATCTTCTGTTTTCGACACAAAATATGGAATGGCATCAAACCTGTTGGGCGTATTATTTTCCATACGGATTTAGGTTCTAAAAACGGTTTCCCTTTAATAACAGAGTTATCTGCAGGTCTACTATGGCCCAATTTACAGTACACTGGCAGCCAAATACAGCCTGAATCAGATCTGTGTCACATCCAGATTGGAATCTGGCTTGTTCCATGTGATCATTTAAAGCAGGGGTGTCAAACTGCCATTTCTCTGGCATTTTGCGGCAATCTGATTCGAATTTGGATGTGGCGCAGATATGATTCAGGCTGGATGAGACTGCAAGTGTAAATGGACATTCAACAACAAAAAAAGAATACACAATGTCTTTGAAAGGTAGTATAGTGAAAGCCATAAAACCCCAAAAATAGTTCTTACATCCGATCCCATTAGTTACTCGTGAGTTGTGAGTGCCTGGGAATGAAACCAAGAACCATGAAAATCAAGGTGAATGAGTAATTAGGGTCGAACAGTTGTAAAATAAGATAATAAAAACATACTATTAGATTAATTTTTAATTGTATGAGATAAATTACATTTCAATTCGTTATTATACACATATGATACGCACGCACGCACACACACCTGATGTCATACCAAGCTGGTGCTGTTGACATGCTGCCATCACACTGAAGTCTGAACTCCACATAGGAACCATGCTGTTGTAAAAGTAAAATCCAATCTCATGATTGTATTTTAAATTAGAGACACCACCTCCACGTTGGGGCAGTCACAGATGTCCAGGGCTGGCAAGTTCTTTTTATCACCTTTAAAGACAGGGCACCAGCTGACCTAATATTGACCTAATAAGTAAAGTATGCAAAACAAGCAACTTCATCTACTTGTGATGTCAATGCTCTGCAAATCCTGTACAGCTGCCCTACCAGAACACTCGTGCGAGTCATGTCTATGTATGAACTAGTATGCAAATATCAATCTGTGTACCTTCAATTAGTTGCACGACAACAACAGGACTCAGTCCCGTGAATGCAGGACCGTCATACATTAGACTCTAATGTACAATTATAAGCAAATTACCTCTCGGTCTATCACTTGTGCAGCAGAATTTTGGAAACAGTAGTTTAACATTTAGGTAACCAACATTATGAAACTTAACATGCATTCAAGTACTGGAAGCCGGATGGTAGGTATATCTTAGCCTGGGGCCAGCCTATATACTAATGCAGCTAACTGCAGTATAGATACCGCTGTTATAACATGCTGGGGATGTCTAGCTCAGCTAGGCTAGGTATATCTCATTGAATGCGTTCTACTGAAAGTACATTGAAGTGAGTTTTACTTTCGGGTTCAGCTGTGCAATTGGGGTGTCTTACACCCTTAACAATGCACTCGATGGTGGAACACCACCACACCTACTGTCAGCTCCCAGTACTTGAATGCATGTTAGTTTCATAATGTTAACTTGTCAGTTCCCATTACAGTAGTTACTCATATGTTGAGTTGTGGGTGCCTGGGAGTCAAAACCCAGAATGATGTATCGACTGAGTTACTAGGACAGAAGATATAATAAAAACATGCATACTATTAGCCAATTATTGTAACTAATTGTATGAACAAAAAATTGCTTTGATCTGAATCGATACTTTGTTTCTATTATAAGTGAAGCAGAGTTCAGTGAACATCAGTTCTTGTCTACCGTGCTGGACAAAATCTCAAAGTTCCACCACCTCAGCAATCCATGTCCCCATGTCAAGTACATGTAAAGGGAATACGACACCCGAATTGCACAGCTGAACCCAAAAGTAAAACTCACTCTGGTGTAATTTCAGTGGAAAGCATGAGAGATAATGAGATATACCTACCATCTATTACTAGAGAAAGGGGGCTTTTAACTGTTCAACCTCTGAAAATTGAAGGATACATGGTCATATTTCAGAAGTGGACTTTTAAAAGCATTTGTGTTTAGACTTTCTAATTAACATGTTGTATATAAGTTTACAAAAGGTTTGCATTGAGCACCAGGAGTCCAGGACCTTACATGATTGAGAATCGATTAATTAACTATACATCAACATAGAAGATTGTTGCACAAAGGATTAAAAAAATCGCAGATCTACAAGCTCAATGTGGAGAATGTTATGAGCTTGTATATTCAAAATAACAACTCTGTGCACAACTGTAGTCCCAGGATCCCATAGGGTGGCACACCCATTTCCTGTTCTGGTTCATTTTTCTATCACTGGTGCTGCAGCAAATTTGAACACTAAACACTAAACATACATAAATGTGATGTCAATTGTGCTCACTATTCAAATCAGCTGCTGAGACAATCAATAGGACTGAACAGGAACTGGATATGCCACTTCCTGGAAACATGGTACTTAACACACATGGGAATAAGACAGAAGTATAGCCTGTATGACATCGGTTCTCAAAGTGGGGTTCAGGGACCCTCTGGGTTCCTTGAGGGGTGCTTGCTGGAGGTGTGGTGTGCAGGCCAGGCTGTGCGAGTTCTCTAGTAACCAACTCCTGTTTACTGTGTGGAAACCAATGCCCATGACCTTTGAACCACAACATCACTGAGAACTTTGGTTGTCCTATCCACGATTTTCCTACGCCCCATAGTGCATTGCGCAGACGTTTGCACCGATCTTCCGCCGCCGATTTACAAGCTCACAACGGGTTGCATCTGCGACGCGACGTGAGCTTGTATGTCTGCTGTTAAACCCGGAAGTTTGGTCCTGATAGTCTCCAGTAAACCCCCGAGGAAAATTGTGGATACAATGTTTTTGCCCTCCTTGGACCTCAGTCTTGGTCTGGGCAATTTGAGCTCCTGTCCTGTTGGACTCCATGAATGAAAGGTTTGATGATAGTCCAGCTGCCCTCAACAGATTGCCTTCTTCAAAAAGTAGATGTAGATGGGATCTTGTGATCATCTGCTCCATTGAAAAGAAGTGTTCTGCCTGTGTTTTCTAAGAGAGAGAGAGAGAGAGAGAGAGAGAGAGAGAGAGAGACAAATAGATCGACTTAAATGTTTTCTATAGTATAAGTATAAGGCCTAAGTTAGGCCTAAATCAGAAATTTGCCTAAAAAAACTAATATGTTGCTACATACTGTACATGTATGGTATGTAAGCCCCTCCAATACACTAAAATTTGTTCCCGGCCTGAATGGGTTAACGTGGGTCTCACGGTCTCTCCAGTCAATAAACAATACACATTTTGAAAACTCAACAAGTTTCAGATCAAATGCAGACTCCATATTGTCCATCTTGATTAAAAATAAATGGCTTTTCGAATTCACACCATCCCCAAAAGCAGATTCACCTGAAATAGAAGCCACAATAAGTATTGTGTACATCACATCCCACCCAATTATGTTGTAGCCTGTAGTATGGAGTAGCCAAATTGCAACTGACCAACATTGTGGCTGTATGGAAAGCTTGAATTATTATCTTCCATCTGCGAAGTGTTTGTTTGATATCAATCCACCGTAAACGGGTTATGAACGATTTTCTGTCAAGAAATTCTGTGCAGGTTATTCTGTTAATTGTTTGAGTTGCTGGTTTTCTGTAACGCAAAATCCCAGTCTCCTTTATTATGTGCAATTTAGAAAAAGGTGCCACAAAGGACCAAGAGCGCTTCCAAATGAATCAACACTTAAATTCCTTGCACATAATTCCAGAATAGCTCAGCTGATAGCATGTCTATGTGTATTGTTATCAAACAAACACAGATAGAAGGACAACAATTCAAGCTGCAGCTGCAGTGTTGGCAAGATTGGTGTTTTTTAATACAATCAGATCACCAAATATTGTTTGGATACATTGGCTGCTGCCAGTGGGTGGTATTGCTTGGTATTGATTAATTTAGGTAATAATAATAATATTAATAACTAAATACATAAAGAGTTTTGCGTTTTATTATGTATGGAGATGTGCATGTTCAAATTGGTTTTAATTCATAAAAATAAGTCAACCATAACATTTGAAAGGCGGTTTGATTAAATCTATGAAATTGATTGTTAAAAAAAACACAAGAGTAAAAATACAAAGCATAATAATCACATTTCAATGCATAGGTCTACAAGCAGATAGGTAAAATGTGTAGCTACGCTTGTACAAGTTTCCTGACATTCCACAACTGTGCCATAGTGATAGTTTCTCTTCCCACCACTTTCATACTTTTAGGGGTACAAAATAGCATCCCTATCTAGAAAATAGTTCATCTACAGGCTCATTCTGAGCTTGTAGAACATCTTTGTCATTTAGACATTTAGTGTAGATTACTCCAACGGTGGTTAGGATTATGCCTGGTTTTACTGAGGTTAGGGTTAGAAAGAGCCAAAGGTATTAAATGTCTGGAAATATACAAACAAGAATCGAACATTAAAAAAGATGTCCAGGGGGTGCTTACTAGGATCTATTTTTAGTTGACCGTGTACCAGTGAACTGTACTGTCATGGAACTGTTATAATAGTTTCCTTTCAATAAATCAATCAATGGATATATATGCCTGCCTCACGCACCACGCTACAGAAAGAGGAGATGGGCTCCTATATGGGCCTCATGGCTCAGCAAGGCTTACTAACATACATTTACATACTTAGTGGGGTCGAATTGTTTCATCTTAAGGAATTCTGAAAAAACAACACAACTTAACTTTCTCTTTCCCCACCGACAGTTAACATACTACAACGTTGTGGAATTCTCTACAGTCTACATGAGCGCCCTGGTCCCAATCGGGGGTCTCTTTGTCACAATCAAAACATACAGGAGACGTCGTGGCGTAGCTTGATGCTAAAAGCTAACGTTACCTAAACATGTTCATTACTTCTTTACCTTACGGTATGGCGGTAAACAGTCCTTCTGTTCTTGTTGCTGCTCCAACGCAGATGGCAACCAAGATGGTGCAGTAAGAATTGTGCGTGAATACGGTGCATAACATTAAACGTTTATTTTTTGATACCATCCATTAATTCTCCACACTCCTCGCTGGAGTGAGTGACTGGCTGACTCTGAGTGCACTACTGACTGACTGAGTGACGCTCGGGCAGACAGTACCGTACGTGTACACTGCCACCTACTGTACGGTTTGGGTACGTCAAGGTTATAAGCAGGCAGCGTTGAAGGATTACTCCTATGACGTCACTTTCCTGCGCCATCACTTTAGCCAAAGGACCATTTGAATTATGTCAGGGTATGAGCGGCGACAATTTGAAAATGAAATAGCAATGTGGTTTGCGTTTGCTTTTACAATCTGTCATAGATTGAGCACACATGGAGATGAAATGTAAATGCTATTGCATTATACATTCATTTGTGTCTCAAAAGATGCATCTATTAGCTTAAAAATAAAAAAGCATTACCCTTATTTAAATTACATTTTCGAAATAGCCTTTTCATTTTAATATTGTCTAATATTTAGCGTGGCATTTTTTGAAAATGGTAAATCAAATGACCTTTTATATATACATTTAATGCTGTCATAGAATAAGCACAACTGTACATTAAATGGAAATGCTATTGCATTATACATTCATTTTTGTCTAAAAAAATGCTTTCATTGTCTGAAGATTAAAAAGCATTTCTGTATTTCATTATCATTTTCAAAATTGCATTTTCATTTTAATATTGTCAACAAATTAGCTGTCATTTTTTAAAATTAAAATTCAAATGATCTTTTATTTATAATTTTAATTTAGTCATAGAATGAGCACCTGTATATGTAAAATGTAAACACCATTGCATTTTACATTAATTTTTGTCTCCAAAAATGCGTCCATTTCCTGAAAATGAAAAAGCAATTCTGTTATTTCAATTTCATTTTCGCATTTGCCATTTCATTTGAATAACGTCAGCTATTCGCTTCCATAAGTGAGGGCCTGATGGTCAGTACGTAAGGTGAATTTTCGCCCCCACAAGTATGTGCGCCCAAACACATCCCAAAGCTTCCTTCTCTACAGTCGAGTATTTGCGTTCCACCGTGGTGAGAGCCCGGGAGGCAAAAGCCACTGTACGTTCCACGCCATCAGTATGATGCTGGGTGAACACGGCTCCCAAACCGTAATCAGAGGCATCAGTGGACACCACTGTAGGCAGGGAAGGGTCGAAAAGATCAAGGGCAGAACTGTTCACCAGTAGTAGTTTGATTTTCTCAAAACTTTTCTGTGCCTCACTCGTCCAGTGAAAGTCAGTGTCTTTTCTAATGCATGCCCGCATCGGCTCGGATTCAGTTGCATAGTTAGGAATGAACTTTGAATACCATGACACGAGGCCTAGAAAAGAGCGGAGGGTAGCAGCATCTGTCGGAGCTGGGGCATTCAGAACAGTGCTCTTCATCAGGAACAATACCTTCAGCTGACACCACGTGACCCAGGAAGCGTAGACTTGACTGATTAAAGCAACACTTTTCCTCATTCAGGAGCAGACCTGCTTCTTGCAGGCGGTGAAGGACTTGCTTCAGACGAACATCATGCACTGTGCTGTTGGCTCCATAGATGATAATATCATCCAGATAATTCTGCACACCTGGCAGGCCTTTGAGGATGGTAGCCATCATCTTCTGGAATGCAGATGGTGCAGAGGAGAGGCCATAGGGCACACGGCAGTAGCGGAAGAGTCCTTCATGCGTAATGAAAGCAGTCATGTCCCTACTTTCCTCATGTAGGGGCACCTGGTGGTAGGCACTTGCGAGATCAATAGTTGAAAACACTGCGGCTCCACGCAGAGTGGACAGCAGCTCATCAATGTGTGGGATTGGATAGCAGTCCGTAATGACAGCCTTGTTTGGCTCTCGGAGATCCACACACATCCGAATGCCTCCTCTCTTCTTCCGTGTAACAACGATAGGAGACACCCAGGGAGAAGCATCAATTCTCTCAATCACACCAGCAGCCAGCTGTCTGTTTATCTCTTCTGTGACTGCATCTCTCACAGACAGGGGCAAACGACGCAGTTTTTGTCGGACCGGGGTCGCAGAGGCAGAGACTTTGACCCGGTGAACAAAATGTTTAGCACAGCCAATTAGTGGTGGAGAGGAGGACAGGTGCATCACAGGAGCAATTTGAACAGGGGCAGGAGGAGGAGGAACAACAGCACCCCCTACAATGTGAATGTTCAGTGCAATCATCAAATCCAGACCCAGTAATGGGGTCCCCTTCTCCACAACGAAGAAGGTTGCTGCAGCAGTGACATCATCTCTGGTCACCAGTGCTGAAAGGCATCCCAGCACAGGGATGGGTGACTTGGTGTATGTGATTAAACGAATAGCAGGTGGTGTAAGGGGTGACTCACCAAAATGTTCCTCAAACACACTGCTAGGCAGTATGGACACTGGGGATGCAGAGTCCACAACCAGGTCCATGGCATGGGCTGGTGAATCTGAAGGCTGGATCTTGACATTGCATTTTATTTTATCAGATTGACAGGCAGTCTCTTGAATGCATAGGACAGTCAGTTCAGGCACCTCCACTTCTCTCACTTGATGGGTAGGAGCAGAGCGACACACTCTGGCAAAATGTCCTTGCTTGTGGCAGGATTTGCAAGTAGCCTTAACAGCAGGACATGAGGGAGCATTGGCAAGGTGACTGTCAGATCCACATCTGAAACATGTACGGGAGGACTTCCCAGTGGCAGCAGTAGTAGGTGCAGGTGTGGATGGTTTATGCTGAGGCTGTGGTCTATGTGATTTCTTCTGCACTGCTTGTACTTTAAAGCTAGGTTTCTCTCCAACCATGCATCTAGCTTGTTCAGCTGCAGACTCAATCTGTGTAGCAAGCGTGATAGCATTGTGCAGAGTGAGGGTAGGCTCCAGCAGTAGTTTTTCCCTAATATGGGCATTTGTGACATATTGAATAAGCTGATCACGCAGCATCTCATCAGTCTTATCACCAAAGTCACATGTAGATGCAAGCTCTCTGAGAGCAGCCACATATTGGGTAACAGTCTCATGTGGGCCTTGTGCTCTTTTTCTGAATGTATGACGTTCCACCACCACATTAGTCATTGGTGTGAAATGTGCCCTTAATGCAGTAACAGCAGTATCATATGTATCACCTGTATCTGGCAGTGAGTGGAAAATCTTCTGTCCTTCTGTTCCAAGGCAATGAAGCAGGACAGCTCTCTTTCTTGCAGCAGGCCATGCATTCCCAGTTGCATTTATGACCAGTAGGTAGTTGTCAAATATTTGCATCCATGTCTTGAATGGTATTGTAGGCTTCCCAGGGCATGGCAAGAATGGAGCAGGACAAGGCACATTTACAGCCATCTTTGCAAAAAATGGTCAAAAATAGTCCTCTGTAGTCGAACTATAGCAGGTGGGTTACCTCGTCGCCAATTTGTAGAGGTGGATGGCAAGGAATAAGACACTGGAGAGCATGGATTCACTTCACATTGACTATTCTTTGTTAGTTCAGCTTCTCAGCACAACAGCATGGCATACACTACATGTCACTTCCTGTTACACCCTTCTTCATAACACCTAATCGTCAGGTAAGGTACAGTGACACCAAGTGGTGCAAATAAGTAACTACATGCATTAGTTGTAGAGAACTGTAGGACACAACAGATAGATAGATAGATAGATAGATAGATAGATAGATAGATACCTTTATTATCCCAAGGGGGGAATTCAGTAGATTATAAAAAAAATCTAGTGTTGCAATTTGCAGCTGGTAACAGACATACCTGCAGTGTGTAGTGTGGTGTTGTGTGTGTAACAGACATACCTGCAGTGTGTAGTTGGGTGTTGTGTAGTGTCTCCATCTCTCTCTGGAAGAGGTTGCACATGACTTCTGCGGCCGCACGGAGGCGCTCCAACACAAACACTCTGACATCGAGCTTCACACGACAAACATCAACACTTTGTTGCTTTTCCAAAACACACAATATCTCCTCTCCCACCGACGTCATGTGTTCATTTATCTTCAGCCGTAGGGGAGAGCGGGGTAAACTGAGACACCGGGTAAACTGAGACACTCCCTTTATCTTGGCAATGGAACACATTTGTGGTCATGTGACCATTATATTTTCAAGCCCCTTGCATTTCCCACTTGCCATGAAAAGAGAGACCTGATAGTGCTGTAGAAAACATGATCTTTTCACAAAAATGTGTTTTTTGCAGGTAAAAGTAAATGTTCTTGCTGTCAACATAATCAGCTGTTGTGTCAAAGCAAATTGATGCAGGGAGAACATTATATATCATACATGTTGATGAACTACCAACTTATAAATCCATGTGATAGATGCTAGCTGAAGATTACCCTGAATTGATAAAAACATCCCTTTTCCCAAAATGTGGCTGTGGGGTAAAGTGAGACAATTGCTTCGGGGTAAAGTGAGACACTATCTCACATTATCCCAACATGATAGACAGGGAGAAAGCTGTAAAAACCTGGTTAAAGGTTGTAACAAACTAGTCTCAGTTGATTCTTATGTATTTTCCCCTGTAGAATCCATTTCTGATATATATGTCTTTGTATTGTGCATAATTAATGAGATAATTAGCATATTTGACTAGATTTGACTAAATATGCAAATTATTTCATTAGTTATGCACAATACAACAATATACTTTGCAGAAATAGATTCTACAGGACAAATGACATAAGGATCAACTGAGGAAAGTTTGGTAAACCCTTCTATCAATTTTTTATAGGGTTTTTAGTTTTTTCCTTCTGCCCATGTGTCACATTATTTAACACATGGGTGGAAATGACAGGACAAAGCCTATTAAAAGAATGTCTGCTATGTACATTTTTGTATTGCGCATATTTAACCCGGGTTTTTGTGTTTTTATGGTAGTTTTAAAGTGAAAAAAGTGAGTGAATCACTTTACCCCGTTGATTTCTCTGGTCTGTCTAAGTTTACCCCGGTCTTGGGGTAAACTGAGACACAAGACCACTTTTTTTAAAACAATCATATTTTCTCTGCCTTTTGTCTTGAATATGTTCTGATATCTTCCATTGTTAAGAAACATCCCAAATTACTGGGAAATGTGTACATTTTTACTGATATATCTTTTAGTTCGCCTAGAGGGGAGCAAATGTAAAAAGTGTCTCAGTTTAGCCCGCTCTCCCCTACAGGCTCCATTTGAAGCGTTTTAACTCCTTTTAACCCTTAAGTTCTGTTCAGATTCACTACACCTTCGTTCTGTTCGGGTCATTTTGACCCGGTGGATATTTGGTTTAAAAAAAACAACACTAATATAAATTTTAACTTAACAAATCATCATGATACATTGACTTTGACTCAATACCAAACAATTCATATGATATATTTGGTAAATGTTTGCATTTCTGCTTTGCTATATCACATTAAACACTGAAAGAGCTAGGCGTTTTTACTGATTTAGCTGAAATCCATGCAAAAAAACGACTTCATTTAATACTGGGCAATATTGCTCATGCTTATAGGAAGGGAGGGAGGGTTCGGAATGGGGCTTCGGAAGGGGGGTGTTAGAAGTGGGGGTGACTGTGTGTCTGTGTTTTGGCATAATACTGTGTATTTCTGTGCTTCCGGGTCAAAATGACCCGAACAGCACTTAAGGTTCAAAAAATATGAGGGGGGTGTAGCATGGGTGTAGTGCAAAAATATTTTTTTTACATGTTCATCTCAGAAGAATCTTTAAGGCCAGTGAGTTTCAGGTGGAAACATTTTTAACTTCTACCTTTTTTTTTCAAATGAAAATGTAAAACGGGTCAAAATGACCCGAACAGCACTTAAGGGTTAATATGAGAAGCTTTTCACCACGCGCTGTGTCCCAACCACCATGAAACACCAACACTGAGTGAGACACCGCCGCCGAGCGAGCTACAACAAGCGAGTCTCCGTGTCGAACGTTGCGAAGTCCGTCCGAGTTATGTCCTGATAGGGACAGAATAGTACATCTTCGTCCCCCCGAATTTCGGCACCTCCACGCGGTCCAAGTGAACACAGCGGAGCTCCTTGCCTCCCGGCAACCCCCGTTATGCTTAGGTTCGTTGGCAAACGGCAGGTCGCGTCCCAAAATCACCATGAAACACCAACAGTTCCTTTGTTGTGGAAACGCCACACCAGGCGCCACACACGAAACATTCTACTTCCGGAAGATCCGGCTTCCGGATCAACGTGTTTAACACATGCGCAATACTGGATCCAGGCACTGTTGCTCTAATGCCTTTCGCCCCCTGGTGGAGGAGATGTGTAACTTTTACTGAATGACCGAAAGACAGACAGACCAGGCGTGGTTCTAGCCCTGAGCAGTAGGGGGTGCTACAGGGAGCTTTTGCACGCGCGCAGCGCGTGCACGTCTCGAAAATTGGCGGTTTTTCGCGGATTTGAACGCGTTTTATTCGGATTTCCGCGGTTTATTTCTTTGCTAAACAATCGGGAACGGGACACTACACTTTCCCTTTGCCTCTCAGTCTCCACATGCACCAGCCAGCAAGATAGTCTATACTATACCGCAGTTTTATTAATTTATTTTTTAAGTTTTGCAGCCATTTTGCCCTATTCACCTCTCCCAGTCCCCACCCACCCCTTAGGTTAAGCAAAACAACTGATGATTTAAGTAACATTTGTCTCAGCGGACAACTTTTGACATCAAGAAAAGAGTTAGGCAAGCTGCAGCAGCAGTCAAGTGTACTCACCATTCAGAAGAATTAGATTCCAAAACCAGAAGCAACAATCAACAGCAGAGTAGCATATTTTATCCTGTTTATCCATTTTTTTGTCCCAGTTTTTGGAAAAAGATTGATGAAAACAAAGCCCCTCTCTCTTAACAACACAAACATGTTGCATGCAGTGGTCCCAGACCAGTTCACTTCCTGTTGTTGCTCATAAACCCGCCCACTCGCTTTAGGTAAATTTTGCCCCAACTGAGAGCAGGGAATCAGGTATGCAGTGAGTGAGTGACACTCGCTTTTGGATGGTTGCTGCTTTTCTAACTTATCAGCAGAGTTCACTGCTCAGATTATGCCTTAGTCAGTCATAATAACTCATTTAAAATATAACAGGTTTATACACTATTTGATTTCTTTTACATATTAACATGGTTCACTACGTTGTGGTTAGTTAGTTCTTTCGAGAGTGAGGTCTAGCCAACACCAACTCGGGATTCCTGGATCGCTGCCGTCCACAGTCTCCTATCCAACATCAGGTTCTTGAGCTCTGCAGTGTTGTGAGCAGAGCTGTCGCGCCGCAGCACGTCTACATAGGTGGTTCGCCTTTTTCCCCTCCTGGCTTTGCCCTGGATTGGCTCCCATAGGGTCAGTTTATTAGCCTCCAGCTCTGGGTGCCTGACACAGTGTCCTGCCAGCCTCATCCTTCTTCCTCTGACCTTGTCCGTGACCCGTGGTAGGTCTCCATAGAGGTCCACATTTCTGATGCGGTCCGTCCATGTGACACCTAGTGCCATTCGTAGCATTCTTGTGTAGACTCCATCCAGGGCTTTTTCCTGTTGTGCTGTGAGGGTCCATGTCTCAGCCCCATACAGCAGCACAGACTCCACAGTAGCTATGAACAGCCGCCTCTTAAGGTCCTCTCCAAGTTCTGATTTCCACACTCTCCTCATCCCGTGCAAGGCCCTCCAGGCAAGTGCTCTCCTGACCTTCAGATCCTGTTCAGTTGAGGCAGTCCAGGCCCCGAGGTACTTGAAGTCCTCCACACGCTCGAGCACAGTCCCGTCTGCAGTGGAAATGGTTTTGTTCTCCGTGTTCACAGTCATTACCTTCGTTTTCTTGGCATTGAGCCTGAGGCCGATCTTCTTGCACTCCTTTTCTACTGCCAATAGAAGCTCCCTTCCTTTCTCGACTGTGTCCGAGACCAAGGCAATGTCGTCCGCGTAGTCGAGGTCAGTGACCATGATGGGGTGTACTCTCCTCGACTGCCTTGGGATCAGTGTAAAGCCCAGAGCCTCCTCTCTGCCATTGATCGCAAGTCTCAGGGCGTGATCCATTGCAACCACGAACAGGAATGCACAATGAACATTGTTCCAGTACCTAAGTCAGGTGACCTCACAAAGACTGACAACTACCGTGGCATCAGCCTGAGCTCAAAAGTCGCCAAGACCGCCAACAGGATGATCCTCAACCGTCTCAGACCCATCTTAGACCCTCTACTGAGAAACTCGCAGAACGGCTTCCGCCCGGAACGAACGACAGTCGGGCAGATACTGGCTCTGAGGAGGATTCTGGAGGGGGTACGAGAGCGAAACCTGTCAGCAGTGATCACCTTCATTGACTTCCAAAAGGCATTCGATACCATCCACCGGGGAAAGCTCATGGGTATTCTTCGAGCCTACGGAGTCCCAGACAAAATGGTTCAGATGATTGAGTCGAGCTACAATCAGACTCGAGCCAAGGTCCAAACCTGCGACGGTGACACCAAGGAATTCGAGATCCTGGCTGGTGTCCTACAGGGTGACACTCTGGCCCCCTTCCGTTGTGGTTAAAGCAACAATATATATACACTATAATATCACCACATGTCAAATACTATACTTAAGTTAGCCATCAATCCCCTCCCCACCACTGCACTATAGTCACTAAGCTCCTCATCCCACTGCTGTTATGAGCCTAGACTAGTATCACTAGTGAGTAGAGTAGTTGAGATGTCTGTCTAAATGACATTCATCTCAGTAGTCTGTTGTATGTGTATGTGCAGATTTTGTCCGAGTTGAGGGCTTCCCAAAGAATCTTTCCATGCCTCGATGCCGCCCGGCTGGTATGTATGTATCTGTCTGTGTGTGTGTGTTGTGTTGTGTGCGAGTCGTGTTGACGCTTCAAGGGACTTGAAATATTCTTCTCTGCTTTTTATTGCCTCGGGGCATGCCGACGCCTCCTGTTGTTTAGGAGTAGTACTGCACTTGGTTATCACACTTTTCTCCGTCTGACCGTCTCGTCTCTCTCCCGATTTTGCAAGCCCCGATCAGGAAAATACTGGATCCGGAAAATACTGGTGCTAGTCAGGAAAATACTGGTGCTTAAGCACCAAAAGCTTCCGCGTAGAACCGCCACTGAGACAGACATAGGCTGTATAGATAGAGCATCGCAGTTGAAGCCCCACCCCGTCCTCACTCTGGTGTCGGAAGCGTTTTCCGCATTCATTTCTTCCATAGACATTTCATAAAGTATTTATTTAAACGTTTTTAAGCCTTGGACAAAGCCACCTCGGCTGGAGAGGGATCATGTCAATATTCACATTTTTTTTAATGCAAAGATTAATTAAAAAGCTGAAAAAAGGGCAGGGTACAAGATAGCCCTAGAATGTCTCCAATATTCGGTCGAATGATACTCCGTATATTCCCTCAGATCTGGAGCCATAGAACGCTCCCATGTCGCGGCGGTTAGCACGAAATCTCCGCGGCACTAAAGTGCTGCGCGCTTCTTGTGTACTCACCCAATAATTAATTCCTCAGCCTGGGAGAAAGATATTGTCCTGTAGTGTCATATCCATTTGAAAGTTCTGGCTGAAAACATGTACTTTGTAAAATATCACCACTTATCACGAGCCAACACGGACGACTTACACGACCGGGCGAGGGGCTCGGAATGACTGCTGGACTGAATATATCATAACTTCCTTTTGGAAGCACAAAACGTACGGGGCACACACTTGACAGGTGCTTGTGATTGACGTGGGGTGACTAATCACACCACCTGCGTGATTGTGTGCCCAGTGCGTTTTGTGCTTCCCAAAGGAAGTTATGATATATTCAGTCCAGCAGTCATTCCGAGCCCCTCGCCCGGTCGTGTAAGTCGTCCGTGTTGGCTCGCGATAAGTGGAGATATTTTACAAAGTACACGTTTTCAGCCAGAACTTTCAAATGGATATGACACTACAGGACAATATCTTTCTCCCAGGCTGAGGAATTAATTATTGGGTGAGTACACAAGAAGCGCGCAGCACTTTAGTGCCGCGGAGATTTCGTGCTAACCGCCGCGACATGGGAGCGTTCTATGGCTCCAGATCTGAGGGAATATACGGAGTATCATTCGACCGAATATTGGAGACATTCTAGGGCTAGGTACAAGACTGTGCCTACATCATTATTTTTAAAATTGCGGAAACTACACTCCCAGAATGCATTGCGAATGTTGTTGTTGTTTCCTGAAATATAGCCCTTAAATCACGCTCAGTTTAGTTATCCAGGCCAGCATATGGCCTGAAATGTAGTGATTGTCATGTCTGTGGACGCTCTTATCGTCATCCTTAACATAGTGCATCATATTTGTAAAAGAAAGACGATCGCTCACGGAGTTCTGCTGAAGTGCAATAATCCGCCGGGAAGACAGGGGGTAGTAGCTACTTCCGCGGTAACCACAAGATATGTGAAAGAAGAAGAAGCTAGACCAATCACAGACATCGATTTCACCGGATGTACATGTTTAGCAGTATGGGAAATGCAGTTCTTCTCCGTGCGATCTTGATTAAAACATGTTTTACTAAAACTAGAGTGATTGCATACATACTCGGGGGTTCTACAGGAGCATGGAACCATTTGCCTAGTGGTAAGTGTACATTGAATTGCTACGACTTTGTGGCTGATAATGAAAAACCCTATGGTGACAATGAATGGAAAATGGACTTCCGACACCTCACTGCGATTCTCTATGGCGTGGCTGGTATCGTTCGGTTTCGTTCCCGCCCCAATGTATTTAATGGGAATAACAGAAAAAAACGAAAATCTTGTGCTGCTGTTTTTGCTTGTAAAATTTGCTATAGTGATTTTGGCAACACAAAATCTTTCTAAAATGTCATAAATACATCTGCCTAACATCTGAAACAAGAATTGGTGCCTTAGTATACTCATATGCAAATTTAGATCATGTACGTGGCAAATTTGTTGAAGGAAACGCTTCAATATAAGTGATCGTCTGTGACCGTAATTTTGTTATAATGACAAGTAAACTATTTCATGGTTTCACATCAAGAGAAACTCAATGGAATACTTATCTTCATGATTGGGTGTGTCTGGATCTTTAATTTACATATTTCCAAGATGAACGCCACCCGAAAATGAGCTTTACTATGACTTTTACAGTGACAGATGGCTGTTATGACAAAAGCAATATGAATATGAAAACTGATTTTAGAAGATCCAAGATGGCGCCGTGGCATGGCGACACGCTGAGAGCTGCTCTGGCCTTATTGCTTGTTTTAATGTTGTATGTCACTGTTTTTGCACGTAACGCGTCCTGTACGATGACCTACGATCGCCAGACGTTACTGGACTTGAGATTTGTTGCTTCAGACGTTTTCAGACCGGATTTGCCGCGAGAACTGCACAACAACAACAACAGAACGGTTCCACCATGGCGGGGCCATAGGAGGAAGAGAGGGAAGCGAGGGGGTTCATTGGTGAAACTACGTGGACGCCCTTCGCGACCACCCATCCCCAGCATATTGTTGGCAAACGTCCAAGCGATCGACAATAAGATGGACGACCTCCGAACCCGGCTACGCGTTGAAAGGGATATAAAGAACTGCTGTGTGCTCTGTTTCACGGAGACGTGGCTGAATGTTGACGTTCCTGACAGGGCGGTACAGCTAGATGGCTTCTCTGTGTTCCGCACAGACCGTTCGATGGCAAACACGGGGAAGACAAAAGCGGGCGGTGTTCTGTTTCACATCAACGACTCTTGGTGTACTAATGTGGATATAGTCTCACAGCACTGCTCGTCGGTGCTGGAGCATTTAACACTACGGTGTAGACCGTTCTACTTGCCCAGGGAATTTCCTTGTGTGTTGCTGACGGCTGTATACATCCCACCAGAAGTGAGTGCATCCGAAGCTATGGACGAGCTTAGTGATGTCATAGGCAAGCAGGAAAATAAGCACCCGGAAGCCATATCAATCGTGGCTGGGGACTTTAACCACTGCAACTTGAAATCGGTGCTGCCACACTTTTACCAGCACGTTAAGTGCCCAACAAGGAAGGAAAGGACGCTGGATCATTGTTATTCCACCATCAAGGCTGCCTACAGAGCGGTCCAACGGCCCCACTTTGGGAAATCTGACCACCATGCGGTGCTACTGCTACCTGCCTACAAGCAGAGAATGAAGAGCGAGCAACCCAAGGAGAGGTCTGTTCAGTGCTGGTCCACAGATAATGTATCTAAACTCCAGGGCTGCTTTGAATCGACAGAATGGTCCATCTTCAAAGACTCAGCCACAAGTTTGGATAACTACGCTGACACTGTCACCAGCTATGTTAAATTCTGTGTGGATAATTGCATCCCAGCGCGAACCGTTCGCTCTTATCCCAACGAGAAGCCGTGGATGAACCATGATACTCGTCTGAAGTTGAGAGAGCGCCGAGCCGCCTTTCAATCTGGGGACGTGGAACGGTACAAAAAATCCAGATACGACCTGAGGAGGGCGATCAGAGACGCTAAGAGACAATATAGGGACAAACTGGAGAACAACTATAGTGGCTGTGACGCACGGCGTATGTGGAGAGGGCTGCAGGCGATCACGGATTACAAACCGAAGCCGGCTGTTATTAACACCTCGGACTCTCTACCGGACGAATTGAATAACTTTTTCGCCCGCTTTGAAACTCACAACACGGACCCAGTTACACCGGTGCGGGGAACACCCGGTGCGGTGGAGCTGCAGGTGACACAACGAGATGTGAGTAAAACTTTTAAAAGCGTTGGGACTCATAAGGCGGCCGGCCCTGACGGGATTGCCTCACGTGTCCTTAAGTTGTGTTTCGACCAGCTTTCGGGAGTCTTTACTGACATTTTTAATATGTCCCTGTCATTGTGTGTGGTACCGTTGTGTTTTAAGGAAACCATAATTGTACCCATAGCAAAGAAAAAACCTGTCGCATGTCTCAATGATTATCGCCCTGTGGCTTTGACCTCTGTTCTTATGAAGTGTCTGGAAAAAATGGTTATATCACATATAACGCACATTATCCCTGCCAATACTGATCCATTACAGTTTGCATACTGTGCTAATAGATCAGTCGATGATGCTATTTCTCTCGCACTACACATTGCCTTGAAACATCTGGAGAACAGGAACTCTTATGTCAGACTACTCTTCATAGATTATAGCTCTGCCTTTAACACGATTGTACCATCTAAGCTTGTGTTGAAACTCAGGGGTCTTGGTCTTGGCAGTAGTATCTGCAACTGGCTGTTTGACTTTTTGACAGGCAGGCCACAATCTGTACGAATAGGGAACAAGCATTCATCTAAGATATTGACCAGGACTGGAGCGCCCCAGGGCTGCTGCCTCAGTCCCTTGTTGTATAGTCTGTTCACCTATGATTGTGTTGCCAGGTGTGGCAATAATTCTATTCTCAAATTTGCAGATGACACCACGGTTATAGGACTAATATCCAACGATGATGAGAGGGCCTATAGGAGGGAAATTGAAGAGCTAACCCTATGGTGCCAGAATAACAATCTCTCTCTAAATGTTAGTAAAACAAAAGAGATCATCGTTGACTTTAGGAAGTCTAAAGTCAATCACAGTCCCTTAACCATAAATGGCTCACCTGTAGACATAGTGGACAGTTTCAAATTCCTGGGTGTTCACATAACAAACTCACTCACATGGTCTCAAAACAGCGAAGGTATCCTTATGAAAGCGCAGCAGCGATTGTACTTTCTGAGGCGCCTCAGGAGATTTGGCCTGAGCACCAAGGCTCTTGTTAATTTCTATCGCTGTACCATAGAAAGTGTTTTGACAGGATGCATCACAGTGTGGTTTGGTAACGTGACTGTTCAAGACAGTACACAGTTACAGAGAATTGTGAAGAGAGCTGCCAAAATCATTGGCACAGAATTACCACAGCTACACACAATCTATAACACACGCTGTAAGAAAAAGACAGAGAACATCTTAAAGGACAGCTGTCACCCCGCCCATTCCCTGTTCTATCTCCTCCCATCCAAAAAACGTTACCAGAGCATCAAATCTCACACCACCCGTTTCAGTAATAGTTTTTATGCTCAAGCAATCAGGATGCTTAACGAAGAGATGGAAGCGAGACGTAGGTAGTCAAGTGCAATATACGCAGTTTTTAAACTGTACACTGTTACACTGTATGGTTGTTTTGTTGTTTTTGGGTTGTCCTGGGTGACCTGTTGTTGTCTTGTTTTTTTGTGTGTAATAAGGCGAAGAGTGCTCTTGGCACAAGCATTTCATTGTATGTCTATACCTGTATGGATATGCATTTGACTAATAAACCTGAACCTGAACCTGAACCTGAACACTTTTGGTCAGTTTTACCTCAGATTCTATCAAGAGTTGTGGGGATGATTGCAGAGAAAAATCGGAGAAAACGTACATACAGCTAAATGTATCTTAAAGATGACATTTTTAATTCATCACATTGCTGAACCACCTCAGCAAGCAAAGACAGACAGAAGTCTAGGTCTCCTGAGCACTGGGAAGTTGGAGATTCTAGAGACTTCATCAGATGGCCTGGCTGAAGACCTTTTACTTGTGTGGCACCTACTGTAGATAGAATAGCTTCCAACATTACAGTTGCTGAATTCTCCTCCAGATGCAGAAGCTCGTTTACCTGGCTTTTCAGCATTCTGTGTAAACTTTCACCCACAGGCTAGCATTATTGGCTACGTTCCACTCATCCCAGCATCGCCAACTGATCCTTCTGTCCTCAGAAAAGAGATGAAACGACTCTTTACTACATAAACACCATTATCACTGGAGATCAGGCAACACCAAGATGAGTTTGGCAATGTAGTTCTGTTGCTGGGAGGCTTCCACCAAACTCACAACTACTGAACATGAAGGCTATTTGCAAGATTATCAGGGATACAAGGGCAGATGATCTGCTTGTTGCAGCAAGTCTTTGTCGAGAAGGAACTGTCAAGAAGATGTTTGTTGAAAAGACATAATACTACCAAACTTTACATGCCCTCAAAGTCCTGTTTGAAAAAGAGATAACTGGCAGAAGTTAGAAATGACGAGGCATCCAGAGATGGCAGTCCTAGGAGATCAGCTACTGCTTTTCAGGAATCATTCAATGGGCAATCAACTGCAGTCCTCTGGGAAAACTTCCTGGAGATGTCAGATATTCTCCAAAGGTTTAACTACTACGAGCGGGAAGGTGACTGGACAGGACATCTCTGTGAATCAGTAAGAATGCTACCCTACCTCACTTTAGTAGGCCACTACAAGTACGGTCAGCAATCTTTACCTTTGTTTTGCCTTAGAATAAGAAATTACCAGAAACAGCTTCAGAGGTACATGAAGCACTGATGGCAGGTGTATTTGTTGGCTGACGAGCAGATGGCAGCCACAACAGTAGTGTTTCTGACAGAACAGGTTGGAAACGGAGTCCCAGAACTGTGAGAATGTTTCAAAAGAAACAAGCTTCATGGGATGATGACTCTGATTAAGCAAGGGTCATTCATCACCATGCTGGCTTTTGGTGGAGATTTGTCGAAATATCTTTTTTGCCACGGACATACTAAATGAGTGAACAATAATATATACCAGAAACACATAGAAGAGCAAGCCCTGGATTACCATAACATGTGTGTAACTCTGAGAACCATTTGGTTCCATTTTTACAATCTCAGAGTTAAGGGCGTACTAGTACTGATTGGACTCCTATTATGCCAAAATGTCACAATGTCCATAGATATATTCTGAAGAAAACCTGTCGACTTTGAATTCAGAAAATTGGGTCTTATGATAAAAAATAAGACATTATAAGATATAAAATCAGCCACTGACACATTTTGTCCGTAGTACAGACAGACATATTGATGACCCCTGGATGAAAAAGTGATAGGGATGAGTAATATACGCACCATGTCAGCATGTAAAATGAGCTAAATACTTGTTTTATTTCAAGTTTTACTTTCATCACATTTAAAAGCAATACATACATGTGAGAGGAAAACGTTTAACATTTGCTGTCACAGCACAGCCTTACATTTACTTATGCTGCCAACATTTGTATGCGTTTTTGTTGGGGGGCGTCTTGATATAGCCTACAAATGACAGGTGTTGGAACACTCTGTGGTACTTAAATACATATGTTATACCTGACATGACCTTTTGTGCATTTATTATAGTCTTGTCCATTTTGGGAATATTTCCAATTTAGGGGGGTGTGATAGCAGTTTGATTGATTTTCATCCATTTCTGGCCAAGGTACCTTTCATTACACAGTTGGCTGTGAGATGTGTTATGTATGAGACGTGCCAATCACATACATTGAGGCGTTTTCTTAAACAAATTTGCTATATTTCACAATCTAAATTCACATATGAGAATACTAAGGCACCAATACTTGTTTCAGATGTTAAGTAGATGTATTTATGACATTTGAGCAAGATTTTGTGTTGCCAAAATCAATATTTTACAAGCAAAAACAGCAGCACAAGATCTCTTTTTTTTCAGTTTTATAAAAAAAATCTGGCTGGTGCCAAAAGTCGTCCAGGTTTCGTGCCGAGAACTTTTAACCCAAAGTCTACAATGGTATTGTCTATGTAAAAATGCATTGAATGAGTAGTGCCAAGACGTGGGAACGAAATTCATTTTCTAAGCACTTTTCCTTATAACGCAATACCGCCTAACAGACAGACTGATTCACTAGGTAAAGTCAGTAGAATGTGCGTGGGGAGGAATCATTTTGAATATCTACAGTGTGGAGTACATGGGGTTAAAAAAAAGAAAAATCATAACAACACTATGTTGTCTTATTTAAAAATATGTTCACTTATTTTAACCACCTTCCCAGTCAGTCAGAGTTTGATGTGGAAGTATATGCAGGATGTAAATTGCATAGGCCTACAATAGAGGGAGCAATCTGCAATCTACCATGGGTTGAACCAGATTGGTGGAGCTCTCTCTCTCTCTGGTGCTGTGCTTGTATGTTGTTAACACCACTGAAGTAGTTTTACACATGCAGGAAAGTTGCTGAGCCTAGTTGCAGATCTACCATCAACACGTTGCTTCACGTCACGTACGTTGCAAGCTTGTAGATCAGCTACTTTCACTACTTCTTAATTATAATGTTTATATAGGCTATTTATGAGATTTCTTAGATATGTTTGTTTTATTGTTTTTAAAATGTATACACATGCAGCAAAAGAAAATGGGATTTTAACTCAAAAAAAGTTGGTCTGTGGCCGGGTCTCGATTCCCAACCCACTGTTTGGGAAACAGTCCTCTACCCCTCTAGCCATCCCAGTGATCCCAGCCTAGCATAATGAGCAGGGGTTCAGAGAGTTCTAGGTGTGACGCCAGGCAGTAGCCTCACCAAGTTTGTTGTGGGACGTCTTTAATTTATTTATTTAACATTTGTTTGTGATCCCTGACACAAAACATTTTCAAATTTGCATCTACACGGACAAATATATATATATATATATATATATATATATATATATATATATATATATATATATATATATATATATATATAATTTTCAGATGTGTCTCCGCGGCCAAATATATGTCAATCAAAAGAAGCGGCTTGGACTCCTCGTGCATTGAAGGAAGTGCAAGCTCAGTCTGTTGTTCTTCCCAGGCTGGCAGAGGGAGAGTAGCTCCCAGAATTACAGCTTATATGTATTGGCACTGGGTGGAAAAACGTTGGTTCAGTGAAGTGATAATTTAAGGACTTGTATGACCTTTGTAATACAAAAAAGGAAAAACTTAAAGCAAGAGGGAAAAAAAGACTATTACTGTATTAAAAGTAGTCAACAAACTATGAAATAAAAAATCTGCCATTTCCACAATTTCTATCTGTGGAGCTGAGTCAAACAAAATTCAATGTCTCAACTGCTATATTCCAAGTGCTTATCAGGTTGGGGGAACCCCAGTTCAAATATGATTATTTAGGGGGTCACAGCCTGGAAAGGTTGAGAACCTCTGGACTAAACCAGTGGTTCTTACATTTCCAGGACGCCCAAATTGATGCTCTTATTAGCCCATGTTTTTGAATGTTTTGTGCCAGGGACACCCAGAAGAGAGAAAAAACACAACACAGATGTCCAAGCTTGCAGTGTGGCAGAAAGTAACGCAAAGTGTGCCAGCAGATCTGCTATTCTTCAGGAACCCGCTGCAATTCAGCCTGACAGCGTGTCGTGGGTTCAAGTCCCGATAAGTGTCACTCCCCATCTCTCTCTCCCCATTTCCAACCAAAACAATATATTGATATAAAGAAATAAAGGAATGAAAAAGAAAAAAGAATGATAATGATATGTTAATAAACTATGCAGCTAGCCTGACACTCAGCCTGAATTGACATTTCGTTTCACTTCATTATTCAGTCTGAAAGTTCTTCCCTTGGGGGCGATTGCAGGGATGGGCGTTGCCAAAAAGAGGCAGTCTTCAGCGATTGGTTCACCGACCAACACATGACATAGTGTTGTTATCATGGTTATGTGTGGCTGGCTAGTGGCTAGCTAGCCTGTTGCTTGCTAGTGCTACTTGCTAACCAAAGAAACAGTCAGAATAGGAGCACTACGAACTAGTAATCAAACACAACATAACATGCCTGCTACTGGTGTTTCATAGCGAGATCGATACGATCGCATTTTACCGCAATTTACCGCATTTTAGCGCGGCGCGACGCGATGCGCGGTACGGTACGGCGGCAGCGCTGGTGTACTTGGAAACGCACATGAGTTCAGGGAAACCCCCACCCACGCTGATCACATGACGCTGATTCACGACGCTGATTCGCCGTACGGATTTTCAACCGAGGGAGGCCTCTTCAATGAGAGCACTTCTAGACCCCTGAATCGCCAAAACAAAAAATGTAAAGGGGTGTGGCTAGCGATTCAGGGTCTGGAACTAGGCTACTATGCAGCCTGAAATTAAAGAATAGTGATAGTCTAAAAGTAGGGCTAAGCATTGTCTTTGGTTAAATTAAATGTTAAATATCTCTATATTATGATAGTACTCATAGCTATGGAGTGTTTGCTCAGTAACGGGCCGCCATGTCTCTCCGGCTCTTGATTAAAACTAAACATATTTTTAGGTTGGGATGCAAATTGTGTCCAAAGATAGAGAACTCAGTTCGATACATTTTAAATAAGACATAAACAGGGAGACCCACACATAGCAACAATTGTTGCTGTATTATTCACAGCAGTTACTATGGGTAGACTTGTATTGTTCACAGCAGTTAATATGGTAGACTTGTATTGTTCACAGTAGTGATAATGGGTTAACGTGGATTGTTCACAGTAGTGATGATGGGTAGGCTAGTATTGTTCACATAACTTATGGGTTAGGCATGTATTGTTTGCTGTAGTTATTATGGGTAGGCCTAAGGCCGCGTTCACACTGAAACCTGATATATCGTCTCCGTGTCGTTTGAGAATGGGGGGGCGGGGGGGGGGGGGGGGGGGGGGTCCCCCTCATCCCCCCCCCCCCCCCTCATTCTCAAACAACACAGAGAAGATAAATGACGTTACTGTTTGTAGGAAGCCCAAGTAAACAACTTCCGTGAACCACACATTTGATTTAACATTTGTTATATTTGCATATAACACACAACATACATGTAGCAGTAAACCCTTTTTTAAAATACTTTATTAGAAGTTCACTAGAGGAAAAAAGAAGAAAAAAAAGCACAGGAAAGCACAGTATAATACAAGGTTGTAAGAGGATGTTAACCTAACAAAGCACCATGGTTGTTTCCACTGGCGTCCTTTGACACATTAGATACTATGAAAAACACCAACAGAAATCAGAAACCAAACATATGTACAGCAGAAAAATCAGAAATAAAAATACATTTACAAAACAGTCAGAAATAGGGTTGGGTATCGTTGGCGATACTTTTAATGGTATCGATTCACTGACGTCGATACTATCGATACTATCGGTTCACGTAAAAACAAAAAAAAAACAAAAAAACTTTTGAATGCACCCCTTGCCGGTCGCATCTATAACAGTTGGGCTACTGAAAGTTGAATGACTGCTTTAGTAGGCTACACTCGTTACTGTGAAAATAGCAGAGAAAGAATAGCCTATAATGTTTATTATTATGATAATGATCCAACATCTATAAAAATAGGCCATAGAAAAAGGCAAATGATAATTATAATAATAAATAAAAATGATTGAAAATGGTATCGAAAAAGGTATCGTATCGATTCCCAGGTATCGAAAAGGTATTGTATCGATTAAAAGGTGAACGATACCCATCCCTAGTCAGAAATCATGTACAGGATAATGACAATCAACAGAAAAATTGTGTGTGTGTGTGTGTGTGTGTGTGTGTGTGTGTGTGTGTGTGTGTGTGTGTGTGTGTGTGTGTGTGTATTCCCTTCCTAACTGTGTCCTGGAAATGTCGGGAGGCTCTCACTTTCTTAATTCTCAAAAAACTCTCTACAATTCAGATTTTTCTACAATCAGTGGGGTTTCAATTCATTGTGTCAATTGTGTTTACCGTTGAAATGTTATTTGAGTGCCTGAAAGTTCCACTGAGAAGTTAATAACATGTAACACGGCAGCACTAATGAATAGTTTGTGATTGTCACACCTCAAGGCCTGGTGTTAAGACGTTCATAATAGTGCCGCATGATTCCTAAGTATCTTGACCAAGAATTTGCTGCAAACTGCAGTTAACGCTTCCAGTGCCAGCCCCTAGAGGGCACCAAAGAATGCCAGACTTTCTCTTATAGGGGACTGCATTAGCATCCGGGGGCTCACATTGCAGTGACGCGCGTGCTCACGTTCGTGCACGTCATGGAAAGGTCCCGGATGATAATGCTAACAGAATAGCTATTCCCATTTTGTCATTTTAAAGATCATTTTTCGGCGATTTTGCCGTAAATAAACCTCGCGCCACATCCCTAAACACACAATCCAGAGATATGGGCCTCCAAAGATGTGGTTTTTCATTGGATTCGGCGGCGATTCGCGGCTACGTTCGCGGCTAACGGCCGGCATGGCTTCCCCAGGATTTGGACCACTGGATTTTAAATTTAGGCTCAGGCTTCAGAAGGCCTCGGATCATTTTATTCATTTCATTAAAAATCCCGAACATGTTCGGGATAGGCACACTGGACTACGTTCCGGAAGTGGCGCTGAACATTCGGTGAACATTGGGGGTCTCAAAAATGTATTTTAAACCATTTTTAATGGAATATATCGTCGGACCATGTAAAGGTTACACCCCGCCATTCCGAAACACCGCTATTCCGAACGTTGACTTCTAACCCTAACCCTACCCCTAACCCTAACCCTAACCCTTACCCTAACCCTAACCCTAACCCTAACTAACCCTAACCCTAACCCTAACCCTAACCCTACCCCTAACCCTAACCCTAACCCTAAACCTAACCCTAACCCTGCTTCAGAATAGCGGTGTTTCGGAATGGCGGACTGTTGCCCCATGTAAAATGGCTAGCTGGCTAGCGTAGGACGAGCCAGGACCACCCACGGCTCTACAAGCAGCTCAGGGTAAGTCAATTAATAATAAAAAAAAAATGTTTTGGATTGAACATATCCCGAACATGTTCGGGATAGGCACAGAATGAGTTAAAGGTTTGTCTGCCTGAATGTTTTATATTAGAATTGATCATTCTTTTTTTTTTAACTGTATAAGCAACTGGCTTTGCTGCTACATGAGACATTGTGTGTTTTTGATTAAAAAAAAAGCCTTTACCACAAAATGTAAAAGCATAGTGCTTTTCTGCCCCTGTATTAGAACTCATATGTATGTTTATAGCTTGCATTTGATTACACCCTTTACCAAAAACTGTACAAGTAAAAGGCTTCCCCCTGTATGAGGTCTCATGGGTACCTTTAGCTTATCAGAATCCTTGTGTGTTTTTTAAGTCACCACAATTACCACAGCCTTTACCTTAAGCTGTACAAGTAAAGGGCTTTTCCCCTTTATGTGTCCTCATGTGTGATTTCAAACTAGTATGATCAATACAGCCTTTACCACACACTTTACATATAAAGGGTTTTTCCCCTGTATGAGTCCTCATGTGTGTTTTCATGTGACTCATTTCACAAAAGCCTTTACCACAAACTCTACATTTAAAGGGTTTTTCCCCTGTATGAGTCCTTATGTGGCTTTTCAAATGACTACTGCTAGTACAGCCTTTACCACAGATTGTACACGTAAAGGGCTTTTCCCCTGTATGACTCCTCATGTGTACTTTTAGCGCATTACCAACACTAACAGCTTTACCACATACCGTACAAATAAAAGGTTTTTTTTTCTCCCCTGTATGAGTCCTCATATGTTCTTTCAAACCACTCATTGAACTCCAGCCTTTACCACAAACAGTACAAGTAAAGGGCTTTTCCCCTGTATGTGTCCTCATGTGTAATGTTAGCTGTACATTTGTACCAAAGCCTTTACCACATACTGTACAAGTAAAGGGTTTTTCCCCTGTATGAGTCCTCATGTGTGCTTTTAAACTACCGCTTTGACCAAAGCATTTACCACATACAGTACACATAAAGTTTTTTTCCCCGGTATGCGTCCTCATGTGTACTTTTAATGAATCTGTTCGTCTATAAGCTTTACCACAATCTGTACACGTAAAGGGTTTTTCCCCTGTATGAATCCTCATGTGTTTTTTTAGATCACTACTACCACGCCATCCTTTCCCACAAACTGTACACGTAAAGGGGGTTTTCCTGGTATGAGTCCTCATGTGCACTTTTAAATCACAACTCTGACCAAAGCTTTTAGCACAAACCTTACAATTAAAGGGTGTTTCCACGGTATGAGTCCTCATGTGTACTTTTAGCTCATCACTTTGACTACAGGCTTTACCACAAACTGTACAATTAAAGGGGTTTTCCTCCATATGAGTACTCATGTGTACTTTTAAATCACGACTCTGACCAAAGCCTTTAGCACAAATTGTACAATTAAAGGGTTTTTCCCCTGTATGAGTCCTCCTGTGTTGTTTTAACTCTTCACTTCGTCTAAAGGCTTCACCACAAACTATACAAGTAAAGGGCTTTTCCCCTGTATGAATCCTTGTGTGTCGTTTCAATGCACTCCTTTGAGCAAAAGCTTTACCACAAATTGTACAAGTAAAGGGTTTTTCCCCTGTATGAGTACTCATGTGTTTTTTTAGATCACCACTATAACCAAAGCCTTTACCACAAACTGTACAAGTAAAGGTTTTTTTCCCTGTATGAGTCCTCATGTGTACTTTTAGCTCATCACTTTGACTACAGGCTTTACCACAAACTGTACAGGTAAAGGGTTTTCCCCCTGTATGAGTCCTTGTGTGTTTTTTTAACCAATCACTTCGACTAAAGGCTTTACCACAAACTATACAAGTAAAGGGGGTTTCCCCTGAATGAATCCTTGTGTGTCGTTTGAATGCAAACCTTTGAGCAAAAGCTTTACCACAAATTGTACAAGTAAAGGGTTTTTCCCCTGTATGAGTACTCATGTGTTTTTTTAGATCACCACTATAACCAAAGCCTTTACCACAAACTGTACAAGTAAAGTTTTTTTTCCCTGTATGAGTCCTCATGTGTACTTTTAGCTCATCACTTTGACTACAGGCTTTACCACAAACTGTACAGGTAAAGGGTTTTCCCCCTGTATGAGTCCTTGTGTGTTTTTTTAACCAATCACTTCGACTAAAGGCTTTACCACAAACTATACAAGTAAAGGGGGTTTCCCCTGAATGAATCCTTGTGTGTCGTTTGAATGCACTCCTTTGATTAAAAGCTTTACAACAAATTTTACAAGTAAAAGGTTTTTCCCCTGTATGAATCCTCATGTGTACTTTTAAATCCCCACTATGAGCCCAGCCTTTACCACAAACTGTACAAGTAAAGGGCTTTTTCCCTCTATGAACAACTGTGTGCCTCTTCAGATGTTCCTTGTGATTAAACATTTTGCCACACTCGTCGTCAGATTGAGAACAGTGTGGAGAGAGGAGCTTGTCACCACCAGTTGGTTGTGATGTCCCACAGTCCTCTAAATCAGCTTGTGTTTTCATGTGTTCAGTTGAGGTAATGGCTACAGCCTCTTTATCTCTGTTTTCATCTGTTTTCACTGCTAGTAATGTCACCGTTGATCCATCAGCCTCCTCTTGTAGTAGCTCCTCCTGTTCCTCTTTAATCTGTGGCGGTTGTGGTTCCTCTTGGTCCAGCTCCTCTTTATTGGGGGGGGGGGGGGGGGGTGAAAGAACATTAAGGGTGTAACTTTGGATTATTTCACACACATATCCTGTGTTTTATAGCTTTGGTAGTTGGAAGACATTCAGCTCTAAATACATTTTCCATTTCCAAACCACAAGTCTATTCACTCACATTCATCAGGGTTCGAATTATACCCAGAGAGCTATGGGGGACGTCACATTTGGGAGACAATCTTGCCGGCGCCAGCCGAAACTTCGGGTATTTTCGGATATAAAGTCGGCTAAAATTGATATTTTCCGATATAAAGTCAGCTAAAACGTGTTTCGTTTATTAAATTATATATTTTTTCCTTTCACAATATCATTCCGGGTGTCTTTGGGGCTATAATGAAAGGCTAATTGAATTAATTCATAGTTGAACAATGTTTGGGAACTCCAAGACTGACAGGCATTGTGATACAGAGTAGAGAATAAAAATAAATAAAATCTAATAGCAAAAGTGAACTGTAAACAAGCCTTTCCATTTGCAAATAGGCCTACATTTATGGACTGACCATTTAGAGGAGCCTATAATAATTATAATTTTAATGATTACATAGCCTACTTTTAGTCTCATCTCTGCAGCGAGATGTAGGCTACAACACATACATAAGCATGATTACATCACCTTACAGATCTTTAGCTCACAACGTGGTGCGGCACGACGCCTTGTGAGTTTTTTAGATTGAATATAGGGAGCATGCTTACAATGCGCAACAGCGCAACCGTCGCATAATAAATTGGTCGTTAGTGTATTGATCACAGCTGCCAGTCTGAGTCTAGTGCACTGCAGAAAGACAGACTGCTTGAGAACGATACATTTTCCAAAAGTATAAAGAGGAGGAAACATTGGAAAGGGGCAAACGAACAAACGAATGTTGTTATCCTACCTCTCAATTGTTTTTTAGCGGCTGTCGGTCAGCACTCGGACAGACAGACAGACAGACAGACACATGCCACTAGGCATGTGAACATCAATCTCTGAAGACCGAGATAATGATAATGATAATAATGAAGGCTCAGTTCCATTCTGGTCAAACAGAGTAAGGGTGCTGATGGCTCCAGTGTTGGCTCACTGGAAACACTGCTACACCAGTGGGCCTCAAGGTGTGGTCCAGGGACCCTGGTTTCTTGAGGGGGTTTCAAATGGCAATTTCAAATCAACCCATAAGGTTCCATTTGGTTCCATTTGAACTCTCTCATATATGTTATCTTCATTATTTGTCTATCAGTCAAGTCCTCCTCAAAATGACGTACTCTATCAGTCAAAATGATGTAATCCATACATGGGCAACAGGCGGCCCCACCTTTGCGTAATGCGGCCCGCAGGTTAATACCAGAATACTGATATATTATTGATTTCAGCTGTGTCAATTCCGAAAAATGACATGCTTTAATTCCGTCAGTCTGTATTAGTAGCTTAATGACTAGTACCGGTATTAAAAATGTATTTTTTTATGTCTAAATTAAAGCAAAATGTTACATTTCAGGATTCCTATTAAAAAATAATCCAGGATTCCAATTCAAAAGAAGCAAAAATAGCCGATCTACAAACTCAAAACGCATCGCAGCAGTTTGAGCTTGTAGATCTTCTATTTTTGCTTATTTTGTATGAGATACTAGAATGACAAAATAGGATGAAACAATATGCAATGTGGCCCTCTGGAGTGAAGGTGGAAATAGAGTGGCCCTCGCCGTCATCAAAGTTGCCCACCCCTGATGTAATCTATCAGTCGAGTTCTCCTCAAAATGACACTGCCTTTGTACCGACAGAGGCAGGGCCCTTAGCCAATGAGGTGCAGCCAAAGGGTAGATCTTTGCAATCTGCATTTCTAGCCGTCTGTCTCTCAACTCTCTCCGCCGAGTTCTCTTTCTCTCCTCCTTTACTCTTTCGTTTCGTTTCCAAGTCTGACCTGATGTTAACCTATAGCTTAACACACCCACCAACGCATCATACTCTGCCACTGTCTGATTTACGGCCCTGGACAAGAACTGATCTGCAAGTTATAAACATGTTAGATTGTGATGCATTATAGATTTCAATTGACTTGCAAATTGAAAAGCTATTTGTTGTGCAACACCAGCCTGCAATTAAGCATATATCAGCAGGATGATCCAATAAGGTTAGGTTAGGTATTCCTAAACGCAACATAGAGGTTGTGTTTAGGAATACCTGGTGGCGACCGTTCCAAGGTCGCCGGCAATTGATCCGGGGCGAGCGTGATTTGGGCTTGAATTCCTGTATTCATTAAAACAGTACTGTACAACCTCCTATAGGTTTAAACTACAGTAAATAAAACAGTACTTACCTATCCTGTACAACATTACTATAGGTTTAAACCACAGTAAAAAAAAGAAAGTACATACCTATCCTGTACAACTTTACAACAGGTTGCATCGTTGCATCAAACAGTCCACGTCCCTCGTCCGTCTCTCGCTGTTCCTCTGACAACGTTGAATATGTTTGGGAGGCCATCTCTCTAGACTCTGTAGACCTCTCCCTGTGGTGCTCTGTGGAAATCACCAGTAGAAAGAACTTTGTTATGATTCAGTAATCGTATATTATATCATGATGTAATCAAATCAAACTATAGACATTTACTATGTTCTGTTCACTTGAAAAGGTGCAGTCACTACTAGTTGTTCTAAGTGCTAAAATAATTGTCCCCACCCTGATGTAAACACCTGGTAAAATAATAAAATCACACCCATGTGAACACAGGTGTGAACTGAGCGGTGTAAGGCAAGCTGGGTGGTTCATATCTCCTTTTATGGGCCTTTCTGTCTGTAACATCAGCTGTTATCAAAATAGCCTATCTACAAGCCCACAATGTTTTGTAGCATGACCTGTTGAGAGCTTGTAGATCTGCTCCTCTTCGAAGCCATATGATCAGTGTTGCCAGATTTTGCGAGAGGAATAAGACCAAAAGAGGCCACATGCTACTCAAAACTGGTAACGATAAACCTAGCCTAACCTTCTCTGACTCTTCTATTATAAATACCTTTTATTTTGCATTGTTTGGTTTTTCACAACTGTTTTTCCCCCTGCATAGTACTGTATTCTGTCTGTCATTCACAGTGTTGTAATGTAACTAAGTACATTTTTTTTTAAATACATTTGTTTTTTACGCACAACACAATACATACAATCACACACATTCACTTGCATTCACACACACACACACACACACACACACACACACACACACACACACACACACACACACACACACACACACACACACACACACACACACAACCTGCACATGCCCATCAAATGACATTGTTCACATCATCCTTCTCTTTTCTTTTCCTTTTTCTTTTCCTTTCCTCCTCCTGTTCTCTTTCTCTTTAGCCACACATCATTATTTCCTTTAGGTTCTTGATTCCATGGCGTTCATATACATCTCCCAAAGCTGGTCAAAGTCACTTTGTCTACCTCTAACCACATAGGTTAGCCTCTCCAGCACGATACACCCTTAATGTTGGGGCTTCAACACTTTTCCAACATAATGCCACAGCTCTTCTAGCTTGGATAAGTCCAAAGTCAAAGATTTTAGTTTGCTTTGCTGATAGTCAGGGGATATCTTCAGAAATAGTGTCAAATCCTGGAATAAATTCCTTACCAAAAAGTTTCTTCACCAATGTGTTTGTAAAGGTGTCTAGTAACACATCTCACAAAGACTGAAATTCAGTTTCCCTAGGAGAATCCTTGACAGCTGATGAAAGTTGGGGTCCCATTAAATTAACTATACCGGATAAAACACACAAAAATAAATAAGCTTTAAGTAGCATGTGAGGGGTCAAACTAGGGTTTTTTCAAAAAACATTCCTTGGGGTAAAGGCGGCTCACACGAAACTTTGAAAAGTGATGACTCATCACTAAACCATATTTTTGTGGGTCCATTTCTAGCCCAAGGAATGTTTTTCGTGCAAAACAAATGATTGCAATGGATTCAGAATCATGAAAAACCCCTAGTTTGACCCCTCACATGCTACTTAAAGCATATGTATTCGTGTGTTTTATCCTGTATAGTTAAGCTAATGGGACTCCAACTTTCAGCAGCTGTAACGGATTCTCCTAGGGAAACTGAAGTTCAGTCTTTGTGAGATAGACACCTGGGTATGACGTTAAACTGCATCCTGGGTGGAACTCATTAGCCTGGGTTGGTTGTTCACCTAGGAGAAGGAAAACTCTGATTTAAAACTCCCACTGCCTTGTGGGAGTACTCATGCATGAGACAGGCTTCGGGAGTAAACCCTGAGGAAAAATCCGGAGCTGGAGTCCCGAAGGCAGTTCATCGCACAACTTTGTTCTGGCAGCTCCTGCGACGCTGCTGATGCCAAACTGTAACGGCTCGCCGTCCCTTTGGATCCATCAGTGACGTGGAGAGAGGGAACGTGCTGCATGGGCAACAGCCTGTCCCCTTATTTACCCTGCCCAGGCAAGCATCCTACACCCCTTCCCCCTCCCCCCACCCCATACCCAGAACCTGGAGAGGACACTCCAGCGTCGCCTTCGGTGTCGACACAACACGGGAAGCAGTAGTTACCGGTTTTAAGTCAATGCTCAAGTTGGCGCAGAGCATGGCGCCAGGGACTGTTTCCGACGGTGGGAGGGATCTTTGTATCCCATTGGACAGCTACCGCCCGCCTGAAGCTGGGCAGCCCCCAGCCAGTAAAGTGCTGTCCCGCCACGGTCTGCCTTCCTCATTGGGTGCATGGGGATTAGGAGAAATCCGACAAATAGACTGAAAATACCGCACCAGGCAGCAAAAGCAAAACAAAACAAAAGAGACCAGCTCTTAAACTGGGATGTTGGAATGTACGGACAATGATGACAGGCCTCTCCGAAAATCTTCAAGACATTAGTGACGCCAGGAAAACAGCCGTCATAAACGAAGAACTTAAGAGACTCAAGGTCGACATAGCCACTCTACAGGAAACACGCCTGTCAGACTCTGGTTCACTGAGGGAGAACGACTACACTTTCTTCTGGCAGGGGAAGAGCTCCACAGAGCATAGAGAACATGGAGTAGGCTTTGCAGTGAGAAACACCTTGCTGAAGATGATCCAGCCAGCCAGCAACGGCTCAGCACGCCTCCTGACTCTACGCCTCAACACCTCTGAGGGCCCCATCACCCTTGTCAGCGCCTATGCCCCTACACTGTCTGCTACCCCCGAGGTTAAGGACGAGTTTTATGAGAGCCTCGCAGCCGCCATCAGGGGCGTTCCCAGCCAGGAACAACTCGTCATCCTTGGCGATTTCAACGCCCGAGTGGGTGCAGACCACGACTCATGGCCATCGTGCCTAGGACCGTTTGGTGTGGGAAAGGTGAATGAAAATGGACAAAGACTACTTGAGTTCTGTGCGTATCACCACCTATGCATCACTAACTCGTTCTTCCAGACCAAGCCCCAGCACAAGGTTTCCTGGAGACACCCCCGCTCTAAGCACTGGCACCAGCTGGACCTGATCCTCGTTAGGCGATCCTTCCTCAGAAATGTACTGCACACACGCTCCTACCACAGCGCAGATTGTGACACAGACCACTCTCTGGTGTGCTGCAAGATCAGGCTATCACCAAAGAAATTGCACCGAACCAAGGCAAAGGGAAACCCTCGCGTTAACACCAGCAAGATGTCTCAACCAGACCTTGTAGAGCAGTTTGCAGAGAACTTTGAAAGAGAAGTTGGGGCCTCACCTTTCAGTGAGACTGCCGCTGCAAAATGGGAATCTCTGCAGGACATCATACACCGTACAGCCTTGGCCACCTTTGGGAAGATGACCTCAAAGACCAATGACTGGTTTGAGACCAAGTCGTCTGAGATGACTCCAGTCATTACAGCCAAGCGCACCGCCCTTACGGAATATAAGCGGTCGCCAAGCGAGAAGAACCTGCTGTCTCTCAAGGCTGCAAGGAGTAAGGTCCAGCAGATGTCCAGACGCTGTGCAAATGAGTACTGGACAGAGCTCAGTGAAGACATCCAAGCAGCTGCCTTGTCAGGCAACATCAGAGGGATGTATGATGGCATCAAAAAAGCTCTTGGACCAACCCAATGCAAGACAGCTCCCCTCAAATCCTCCACAGGAGAGATACTGACAGACGAGGGCAAGCAGATGGAGAGATGGGTGGAACACTACTCCGATCTCTACTCGAGAACAACAACGGTGTCTCCCTCTGCCCTCGACAACATTGCATCCCTACCAACTATGGAGGAGCTAGATGCAGAACCAACCCTAGAGGATCTCAGCAAGGCCATAGACAGCTTGGCCGCAGGGAAGGCTCCAGGCAGTGACGCCATCCCGCCGGACCTGATAAAACGCTGTAAGACCACCCTACTGCCTCCACTGTATGAGGTCCTGTGTCAGTGCTGGAAGGAAGGAGGTGTACCACAGGATATGAGAGATGCAAAGATCATCACCCTGTATAAGAACGAGGGTGAGCGAAGTGACTGTAACAATTACAGAGGCATCTCCCTCCTCAGTATCGTGGGAAAAGTCTACGCCAGAGTTATCTTGTCTCGCCTACAGAAGCTTGCCGAACGTGTCTATCCAGAGTCACAGTGTGGCTTCCGGGCTGGTAGGTCAACAGCAGACATGATCTTCTCCCTTCGCCAACTTCAGGAGAAGTGCAGAGAACAACAGATGCCTCTGTTTCTTGCTTTTATTGACCTAACAAAGGCTTTCGATCTGGTCAGTAGGGAAGGGCTTTTTCAGATTCTTCCAAAGATAGGATGCCCACCAAAACTGCTCAGCCTGATCCAATCCTTCTACAACAACATGAAGGGGACAGTGCAGTTCAACGGAAGCTCCTCCGAGCCCTTTGGCATACACAGCGGAGTCAAACAAGGCTGTGTCCTGGCTCCCACACTCTTTGGCATCCTTTTCGCTCTGCTCCTGAAGCATGCCTTTGGTGATGCAACAGAAGGTGTCTACATCCACACCAGATCAGATGGCAGCCTTTTCAATCTCACCCGACTCAGAGCAAAGACTAAAGTTCGCACAGCTCTAATAAGAGACATGCTCTTCGCAGATGATGCAGCTGTTGTGTCCCACACTCAGCAAGGACTTCAGCAACTGATGGACCACTTTTCCCAGGCCTGCAAAGACTTTGGACTGACCATCAGCCTGAAAAAGACAAATGTCCTCGGTCAAAACACTGAGGCCCCACCAGTCATCACCATCGACAACTACCAGCTAGAGGCCGTTCATCAGTTCACCTACCTTGGGTCAACTATCAGTGATGACCTCACCTTGGACATTGAAATCAACAAGAGGATTGGGATAGCAGCAACAACACTCTCCCGCCTCACCAAGCGAGTGTGGGAAAACTCCAAGCTGACAGTTAATACCAAGATGGCATTGTACAACGCCTGCGTAGTCAGCACTAGTCATGTGACGGTTTGATTTTTTTTAAACCGGTTCGGTAATTAATTAAAAACCGGACCGAACCGGTAATACCGGATGTTGACCACTTGGGGGCGCAGATAGAAGCTGACACATTTATGGTGCAGATTTAACCATAAATTTTAACTCTTGTAGAGAACTGTAGAGTCCTCATAATCAACAGCCACCTGTTATTTTATCTATATGGATCTTCTCAGTGAGATGTCTCCTGTTTGTACTGTTACTGCTTCTGTGGAATGGGGGAAATGCTCTCTGCTGTGTTTGTGTTTGCTGTGCTGTACAGAGGACCAGTGGATTGGGTCAAAAACAGTGGACTGAGATTGCTTGTAGATCGGCTACTTTTTGTTTTGATCATAGAGGGACGTGCCGCCCCTCTATGGATACGGGAGGGCAAGGCACAGGCGGCCGTGGTGGTCCGCGGACCCCGGCGGACCCCCGCGGCCCCCGGCGGACCCCCGCGGACCACCAAAGGGACGGCGCCGCCACGAAAACGCTATAATCAATCAAACAGCTAGGCTAGGCTACATGCATACTGTATCCAGATAGCATACATGCTAGGCTAGCTTGCTTCCTCAGTGATGTAGTTTAGCCATTAAAGGTTATTTGACCATGTTCACCCCAACGTTAATCGTCGCTATTGTTGTAAAGACGCAATGAAGACCTGTGTGGCTTCTAACACGTTGTCCAATGTCCACCACCACATCTATAAACAATAGCGCGTGTCCAGTTGTGATTGAATGAAGGAGGAGGCGGGTCGCTGTCGCAGGCAGCAGCACTAGACTTCGAGCAGCTGTCAACAACAGTAGCAGATCTGCGCTCCACTAGACTCACTCAGTATATTACAAAAACATAAATACAATACAGAATGAATTTAATGCTGTCGGAAAATACATGTGACGCCGCCAGCATACGTTTACATTTGTAAGATATGTTTTAATTGGATACTTTTCTCTTCTTTTTTTTTTACTCGGTTTAGTCGGTATTCATAAACTGAACCGGTATCATCAAGTAAACCGGATCGAACCGGTAATATCGGAAACCGTCACAACGCTAGTCAGCACGCTACTGTATGGCAGCGAGACGTGGACGACCTATGCCAGGCAAGAGAGAAGACTCAACTCATTCCATCTGAGAAGCCTCCGCCGCATCCTGGGCATATCCTGGCAAGACAAAGTGTGCAACACTGATGTTCTGACACGTGCTGGCCTCCCCAGCATGTACACACAGCTCAGACAGCGCAGGCTGCGCTGGCTGGGACATGTCCATCGCATGGAGGATGGTCGCATCCCCAAAGACCTCCTCTATGGAGAACTGGCACGTCGTCCCCACCTGCGCTACAGAGATGTCTGCAAGAGAGACATGAAGGCCCTTGACATCAACATCACGTCCTGGGAAGCTCTTGCATCTGAAAACAGCATGACAACACAGACAGACCAACAACTACATACATATGCGATCTCTGTGACCGAGACTGCCACTCCCGCATAGGGCTGTTCAGTCATAAGAGAGCCTGTTCCAGACCAGACCCGTAGGATGTGCAAACCATGGTCAACCCTGACCGACGGAGGCCTATATATGAGATAGACACCTTTACAAACACATTGGTGAAGAAACTTTTTGGTAAGGAATTTATTCCAGGACCTTTTAAGATATCCCCTGATTATGAATGTATAAAGTTCCTTGGATGAATTCCAAGTGTACAGAGCTTAGCGCAACCCAAAATGTTGAAAGAGCCATATTGGACCAAAAAAAAAAAACTAAACAAATCTGTCTGGAGCCGCAAAAATTATAAAAGCGTTATATATCGTCGTTGTCGGGTGGAAACCTTGTATGTCTAAAACTTTGTTTTGTATTTATCATTTAAAAAATCAACTAAACTAGTGAAAACAGCCGATCTACAAGCACACAACGCCTCGCACCGCGAGGCGTTGCGTGCTTGTAGATCTGCTCGGGGACCCCCAGATGGGCCATTTGGTTTATTTTTCATACATTAACTAACAGTTAACTAACATTACTTCTTAGATCGGGTCTCCCATATTAGACTGGAACACCACCTGACCCATGAGGGACCACCAGATCATCCATTAACTAACAGTTAACTAACATTATGGTAAGATTATGGTTACTTAGTTAATGCTTTGTTACGAGTTACTTAATAGATCGTCGTACTCTAAAGTAAAGTCACGTCAAGATTATGGTTACTTAATGCTTTGTTACTAGTTAATTACTAGATCGTTGTACTCCAAAGTAAAGTCACGTCAAGATTATGTATACTTAATGCTTTGTTACTAGTTAATTAATAGATAGTCGTCAATAACATCATGAAATACTGTTTAATTAATAATTGAATCACAACAAAAACATTTTACTAGTTTGCATGACTTTTAATCACAACCCACAATCAATAAAACATGTAAAATTAAATAAAACAAGATAAGCAACATGATGCCCATGTATGGAGGCCATATCGGCCACATACTACACTAACAGAATCTATATAGGGCCAAGACACACCATGTCTGTGTGGCTGGTTCTACAGACAGGGATCTCCATATGGGCATAAAAGGGTATGATGTCAGATGTCAGACATCATAGGACTTTCACATAACGAATAACTAAGTAAGCATGTTTGGGCTATCACAGCATTTCCATATTCAGTACATGGATCTTCATATTAACAAATTCTTTCTTTTCACTTTAGGTAATTAAAAGGAGGTAATTCATTCTTAAAGGAAGGCTGTGCACAAACAGAAGTAGTAATGTTGTGGGGCTAGCTATTCCTTTGCAGCTTAAGTAATATCATTCCAGTTTATGTACAACCATCACAGTTGTACACTTCTTCCTCCTCCTGCCATTGCTTGAAGAGGAAGAGCTAGAGGAAATGGAGGCGAAGGTGGTCGAGTAGCTGGACTCGGATGGTGACTTGACAGAGGTTGGAGACTCATTTCTTGATGCTGTAAAAACAAAATGCAAAATGTACGTAAATAGGAGGTTAGGCATTTTAGACATGTTTTGTTCATGAAGGGGTTACAGTGCACTTATTGTTAAAATAATAATAAATAAATGGGAGCAGCGCTCTTCCGAGCACAGGTCTCCAATGTGATAGGTAAAAGTGAAACAAAAAGTCAGCCTCCTGGTGGCACTTTAAAAAGATGTGAAAAATGAAGGGCAAAGGTTTTTCCTTGGGCTCTTGGGAGTGCGCATACAAAGTTTTACACTGATCGGTGGAGTTATTGTTAAAAACACAAATCGGCCTGTTTTAGCGCCACCATGAGGCTGATTTCAACATATTTACTGGCATTTCTTCCTCTGCCTAATGGGAATGTGCGTGCAAAATGTAACTTAGATCGCACCCTGTGTTCAAGATTTGAGGCATTTCGTTCAAAAGGGAGCACACTTGCAAAAGCCAGTCTTAGCCAATCAGGATGGAATTTGAAAAATCAGAAAGACCCGTTTCGTTTAAGGACTATAGAGATACTGTGTACCAATTTGCGTGATTTTTGGACAAAATTGTTAGAAGTACTGTCCAAAAATGTGTTTTTGGACATCCACTGTAAACAATAGAGCGATGATCCCAAAATGAGTTCTGTTCAACCAATTTCTTTTTGACCAAATCGACAAATGGGCAGGTGACTATTTGGTTTAAATAGATGGGTACATCTTGCCTGGCTCCAGCCAATAGACCCGCCCACTCTCTGAGTGGACTGCTTCTCTTGGTCTGGAAGTGGCCTATGACGCGCCTCTTTCTGTCGGTGTCTTGGTGCACCGACCCGCACCGACCAATGAAATCAATGCAAGGCGGAGGAGGAGTGGGTGACGTGGGTCTAACTTTTGAATATCAACAGAAACAGTGGAGGGAGGGGTGGCTCACCAGAGCTCTTAATTGCTCCCTTTGAACTTCAAAGGGTTAACTGCAGTCATTGATTGAGCCATACAAGTGTAAATAGCTCGTTAGTGCTTCTCTCTAATCAATGAAACATCAAAGACAACAACTTGATTCCTGTCATACAGGGTGAGGGGGAATGTTTTGTGTACACAAGTCAAACACAACCCCTCCCACCAGATCTCTTGTGATTGGGAACTTCAAATTTTAAATCCCCTCCCCTTTTAAATCAAATAGAATAGGGACAACTTCAGACTCAAGATCCAGCGCAGAGTCTGAAATCAGGCTAGGGGACATCCACAATTCATGGCAGTTAGGTTGCAATGTTACCATGTAGAAAGACTTGCTACAGTATCTTTGCAGACTAGTGCTTGCTCTGCCATCATATTAAGTTACTGTATCGTGATTTTTGCATATTAATCAGGAACAAGAAATAGTTAATATGGGCAGGGAATGTGCAGTTTGGGCCTGACAGAGACAAAGGGTTTGCAGAAATCTGCCTCCTGGTGGCACTATAACAGCAGAAGTTCACAGCATTTTTTCTTCTTCACCTTAATTTTTCATCATCCTGCTGGACGGAAGTGCAGCAGTACCATTTTAGTAATACATTTTGAAAATGAATATTAATAATAATAATGTATCCAGCAACAATTTCATGGACCCCCTGCAGTACCTCCGGACCCCCTAGGGGTCGTGGACCCCCTGTTGACAGGGGTGTCGCACCAAATTCTGTGCCCTGGGCACAAGGATTCAGGTGGCTGCTACCTGTGACTTGTAAATAGACTAAGCCCTTATGCTCCCCCCACTTTTTTCTACCTTTGTATTTGATGTTATGCTTTTTCTGCTTTTGAAATTGATATTATCCTAGATAAAGTACTATGTTCTATCCGTCTGTCTTTCAATGTTATATGAGATACTTTAAGTGTGGTTCCTGTGGAAATAAGCCTCGGCTTTCTAGGATCTCCTTTTAGTTGAGCTTGTACTAGTGATTTGTAAAACTCAAAATGTACAAAATCAATTATTCAAAATCACAATCAGTCACTTTACAAATGTCTTGAACTTAGAACTAACCCATAAATGTCCTATGGTCTTAAAAGTCCAATCCTAGTACCACTGTGTGTGGCAGTAAGTTGTGAGTAGTTGTAAAGTTCACTAATTGTCCATTCAGGTAAGGGTTAAGACTGTCAACAATGAATTACAATTCTGTTCCGAAGAATGTTGACAGCCCTAGTAGGAATCCAGAGTGATATGCCAATATCACTCAATCCAGTGCAAATAAAAGACCTGACCTGTTTATAAAACAGGGTCATTATAATCGAATTAGGATCACACTTTAAAAGTTTAGAAAATTTAAATAAAACATTGTCTTCTTAATTCAACTACTGAAAGTGTGTTTACAATTAGCAGAGTACACAATCAAAACAAAACTATTACTGTCAAAGTTAGTCAGTGGCTGCTACTGCAGTCAACAGCACAGTAGGCTACAGTTCAACTCACCAGGTCAGACTTCAAACTAATCACAGAATCATCACAGGGTTCCAGGGATCACCAGGCTTCAAACATAATCAAAATACAGCTCTTCTTATCTAAAGAGTTCTGATCAACCAAAAATATCTGTTCACATTCATCAAACTTGTTCTTTCTCAACTCAATCTATAATCTGTTTGTTTCCCATGCTTCTCTCTGCTTCCTTCTCCTGTTCTCTCCAGAACATTCTGTGCTCTGCAGCATGCAATTAGCTGAATCACATCACCTGGGCTGGTGGTGTCTTCAAAGAGCAGTCAATTAATTGAGAGACCTCATTGGCCAATTGGTTCATTGGTTGTTCAGAGCAACTCACAAGGCTCTTAAAGGAACAGCACACTACAAGTAGATGAAAGTGAATCAGAATGACAATAAAACCCATAGTATCTTTACTCTGTACAGTAGTAAAATAGTTTGACAAATCCTATTTAGTGTTCATCTCTTAGGCTCCTTTTTTAGAGGGTTGTTCACTTCATTTTAACCTGGTTTATGAATCAAGTGCATTCATATTTAGATAATTACTTGATTCAGTTGTCTATTTTGACCTGGGTTACAAATAGCAGATGTAAAGCTCACGTGCAAGCTTGTAGATCTGTTATTTTTATTTTTTTAAATCGTGAACATTTTTCATGGGGTCTTTGAATATTTCAAATTTCAAACATACGTTTTTGAAAAACGTATGTTTCTATGTCAGTGGTGCTCAAACCTTTTCACGTGAAAGACCCCCAAATTTATATGTATATGGCCACGGACCCCATCTCAAAATATTTAGTTCCAGGGACCTCCCAGAAGCAAAATTTGATCTAAAAATGTTACCTTAAAAAATACCCATATTCAAAGATTTCCACACATTTTCATGACTTTAAAAAAATAACAGATCTACAAGCTTGCATGTGAGCTTGTACATTTGCTATTTGTAACCCAGGTCAAAATAGACAACTGAATCAAGTAATTATCTAAATATGAATGCACTTGATTCATAAACCAGGTTAAAATGAAGTGAAAGGAGCCTAAGAGATGAACACTAAATAGGATTTGTCAAACTATTTTACTACTGTACAGAGTAAAGATACTATGGGTTTTATTGTCATTCTTATTCACTTTCATCTACTTGTAGTGTGCTGTTCCTTTAAGAGCCCTGTGAGTTGCTCTGAACAACCAATGAACCAATTGGCCAATGAGGTCTCTCAATTAATTGACTGCTCTTTGAAGACACCACCAGCCCAGGTGATGTGATTCAGCTAATTGCATGCTGCAGAGCACAGAATGTTCTGGAGAGAACAGGAGAAGGAAGCAGAGAGAAGCATGGGAAACAAACAGATTATAGATTGAGTTGAGAAAGAACAAGTTTGATGAATGTGAACAGATATTTTTGGTTGATCAGAACTCCGATAAGAAGAGCTGTATTTTGATTCTTTTTGAAACCTGGTGGTGATCCCTGGAACCCTGTGATGATTCTATGATTAGTTTGAAGTCTGACTTGGTGAGTTGAACTGTACTGTGCTGTTGACTGCAGTAGCAGCCACTGACTAACCTTAACAGTAATAGTTTTGTTTTGATTGTGTATTCTGCTAATTGTAAACACACTTTCAGTAGTTGAATTAACTTGTTGAGTGCCAGCGCCCTCTAGGGGCCATAGAATGCCAGCGCATCTCTCATAGGCGAGCGCTTTAGCTTCTAGGACCTCACCTTCTAGGACCTCACGTGCTCACGTTAATGCACGTCATGGAAAGGTCCCGGATGATAATGCTAACAGAATGGCTATTCCCATTTTGTCATCTAAAAGATCATTTTTCGGCGATTTAGCCGTAAATAAACCTTGCGTCGCTTTCCTAAAACACAAAAAAGAGATATAAGCCTTTAAAGATGCGGTCTTTCATTGGATTAGGCGGCGATTGGCGATTTCGTTCGCAAATAACGGCCGGCCGGGAGGTTGCTAGCTTTCGGCTAGTAGCTAGAAAAATCAGGCCAGGCTTATCATTTTCTCTTATCATTTTATTCCATTTCATTAAATATCCCGAACTAGTTCGGGATAGGCACCCTGGAATACGTTGCGCTGCCTACAATGAACATTGGGTGAACATTGGGGGGGTCTAAACTTTATTTTAAACAATTTTCAATGGAATATATCGTCGGACAGAGTAGAATGGCCGCTAAGCTAGCGGCTAGCGAGCCCGGACCACCCACGTTGCTCCAAGCAGCTCGGGGTAAGTAAAATAGCAAATAAAAAATTGTTTTTGATCCCGAATATCCCGAACTAGTTCGGGATAGGCACTGTATGAGTTTAGAAGAAGAAGACAATGTTTTATTTTTATTTTCTAAACTTTTAAAGAGTGTGATCCTAATTCGATTATAATGACCCTGTTTTATAAACAGGTCAGGTCTTTTATTTGGACTGGATTGAGTGATATTGGCATATCACTCTGGATTCCTACTAGGGCTGTCAACATTCTTCGGAACAGAATTCTAATTCATGGTTGACAGTCTTAACCCTTACCTGGATTGACAATTAGTGAACTTTACAACTACTCACAACTTACTGCCACACACAGAGGTACTAGGATTGGACTTTTAAGACCATAGGACATTTATGGGTTATTTCTAAGTTCAAGACATTTGTAAAGTGACTGATTGTGATTTTGAATAATTGATTTTGTACACTTTGAGTTTTACAAATCACTAGTACAAGCTCAACTAAAAGGAGATCCTAGAAAGCCGAGGCTTATTTCCACAGGAACCACACTTTAAGTATCTCATATAACATTGAAAGACAGACGGATAGAACATAGTACTTTATCTAGGATAATATCAATTTCAAAAGCAGAAAAAGCATAACATCAAATACAAAGGTAGAAAAAAGTGGGGGGAGCATAAGGGCTTAGTCTATTTACAAGTCACAGGTAGCAGCCGCCTGAATCCTTGGGCCCAGAATTTGGTGCGACACCCCTGTCCTCAACAGGGGGTCCATGACCCCTAGGGGGTCCAGAGGTACTGCAGGGGGTCCATGAAATTGTTGCTCGATAAATTATTATTATTAATATTCATTTTCAAAATGTATTACTTAAATGGTACTGCTGCACTTCCGTCCAGCAGGATGATGAAAAATTAAGGTGAAGAAGAAAACATGCTGTGAACTTCTGCTGTTATAGTGCCACCAAGAGGCAGATTTCTGCAAACCCTTTGTCTCTGCCAGGCCCAAACTGAGCATGCACATTCCCTGGGTGCCAGAGCAGAACCTCTGCCCATATTAACTATTTCTTGTTCCTGATTAATATGCAAAAATCACGATACAGTAACTTAATATGATGGCAGAGCAAGCACTAGTCTGCAAAGATACTGTAGCAAGTCTTTCTACATGGTAACATTGCAACCTAACTGCCATGAATTGTGGATGTACCCTAGCCTGATTTCAGACTCTGCGCTGGAGCTTGAGTCTGAAGTTGTCCCTATTCTATTTGATTTATTAGGGGAGGGGATTTAAAATTTGAAGTTCCCAATCACAAGAGATCTGGTGGGAGGGGTTGTGTTTGACTTGTGTACACAAAACATTCCCCCTCACCCTGTATGACAGGAATCAAGTTGTTGTCTTTGATGTTTCATTGATTAGAGAGAAGTACTAACGAGCTATTTACACTTGTATGGCTCAATCAATGACTGCAGTTAACCCTTTGAAGTTCAAAGGGAGCAATTAAGAGCTCTGGTGAGCCACCCCTCCCTCCACTGTTTCTGTTGATTTTCAAAAGTTAGACCCACGTCACCCACCCCTCCTCCGTCTTGCATTGATTTCATTGGTCGGTGCGGGTCGGTGCACCAAGACACCGACGGAAAGAGGCGCGTCATAGGCCACTTCCAGACCAAGAGAAGCAGTCCACTCAGAGAGTGGGCAGGTCTATTGGCTGGAGCCAGGCAAGATGTACCCATCTATTTAAACCAAATAGTCACCTGCCCATTTGTCGATTTGGTCAAAAAGAAATTGGTTGAACAGAACTCATTTTGGGATCATCGCTCTATTGTTTACAGTGGATGTCCAAAAACACATTTTTGGACAGTACTTCTAACAATTTTGTCCAAAAATCACACAAATTGGTACACAGTATCTCTATAGTCCTTAAACGAAACCGTTCTTTCCGATTTTTCAAATTCCATCCTGATTGGCTAAGACTGGCTTTTGCAAGTGTGCTCCCTTTTGAATGAAATGCCTCAAATATTGAACACAGGGTGCGATCTAAGTTACATTTTGCACGCACATTCCCATTAGGCAGAGGAAGAAATGCCAGTAAAAATGTTGAAATCAGCCTCATGGTGGCGCTAAAACAGGCCAATTTGTGTTTTTACCAATAACTCCACCGATCAGTGTACAACTTTGTATGTGCACTCCCAAGAGCCCAAGGAAAAACCTTTGCCCTTCATTTTTCACATCTTTTTAAAGTGCCACCAGGAGGCTGACTTTTTGTTTCACTTTTACCTATCACATTGGAGACCTGTGCTCGGAAGAGCGCTGCTCCCATTTATTTATTATTATTATTTTAACAATAAGTGCACTGTAACCCCTTCATGAACAAAACATGTCTAAAATGCCTAACCTCCTATTTACATACATTTTGCATTTTGTTTTTACAGCATCAAGAAATGAGTCTCCAACCTCTCAAGTCACCATCCGAGTCCAGCTACTCGACCACCTTCGCCTCCATTTCCTCGAGCTCTTCCTCTTCAAGCAATGGCAGGAGGAGGAAGAAGTGTACAACTGTGATGGTTGTACATAAACTGGAATGATATTACTTAAGCTGCAAAGGAATCGCTAGCCCCACAACATTACTACTTCTGTTTGTGCACAGCCTTCCTAATTCTTAAAGTGAAAAGAAAGAATTTGTAAATATGAAGATCCATGTACTGAATATGGAAATGCTGTGATAGCCCAAACATGCTTACTTAGTTATTCGTTATGTGAAAGTCCTATGATGTCTGACATCTGACATCATACCCTTTTATGCCCATATGGAGATCCCTGTCTGTAGAACCAGCCACACAGACATGGTGTGTCTTGGCCATATATAGATTTCGTTAGTGTAGTATGTGGCTGATGTGGCCTCCATATATGGGCATCATGTGGCCTATCGTGTTTTATTTATTTTATATGTTTTATTGATTGTGCCAAACATGCTAACTTAGTTATTCGTTATGTGAAAGTCCTATGATGTCTGACATCTGACATCATTCCCTTTTATGCCCATATGGAGATCCCTGTCTGTAGAACCAGCCACACAGACATGGGCCATGTCTTGGCCATATATAGATTTTGTTAGTGTAGTATGTGGCCTCCATATATGGGCATCATGTGGCCTATCATGTTTTATTTATTTTATATGTTTTATTGATTGTGGTTGTGAATAAAAATCATGCAAACTAGTAAAAATGTTTTTGTTGTGATTCAATTATTAATTAAACAGTATTTCATGATGTTATTGACAACGATCTATTAATTAACTAGTAACAAAGCACTAAGTAACCATAATCTAACCATAATCTTGACGTGACTTTACTTTGGAGTACGACGATCTAGTAATTAACTAGTAACAAAGCATTAAGTAACCATAATCTAACCATAATCTTGACGTGACTTTACTTTGGAGTACAACGATCTATTAAGCAACTCGTAACAAAGCATTAAGTAACCATAATCTTACCATAATGTTAGTTAACTGTTAGTTAATGAATGAAAAATGACTAAAATGACCCATCTGGGGGTCCCTCATGGGTCAGGTGGTGTTCCAGTCTAATATGGGAGACCCGATCTAAGAAGTAATGTTAGTTAACTGTTAGTTAATGTATGAAAAATAAACCAAATGGCCCATCTGGGGGTCCCCGAGGGACCCCCAGATGGGTTAGTTGGTGATTCAGTCCAATATGGGAGACCCCTGGAAGTTTTAGACGAACCAGTATCACCGGGTCAACGCACTAATCCTACCCGCCTATGAAGCACTCATCCTGGGCATAGAATTGACCAGAAAAAACAGATCTACAAACCATCTGTAATAAGCTTGATGTTAACTAACTATTAACTAACATAGTCTTAACTACTGATAGAACAATCATGGTGGTAATTGACAGGCCTTATGCACCTGAAAACATACAAAAAATGTCATTAGGAACAGGCATTCCAGTCAAGACTTATAGGCTCCCGTTTTTTGGCTATTATTTTTGTCCTATAAATAAGCATTTATTGGACTAATTTCTTCTGGGAGCACTTTCCTTGGTCATGATTGATATCATTGGAAAGGTATTTGAATGGGGAATCTGGAAATGCAAGTTACATCTCATAGCCAGCTTCCCAACTCGAGATACGGCCGGCCGTTTGTCCAGAAAAAGAGCAGATCTACATTTTATTTTTTATTTTTTTTATTTTTATTTTTTTTGTTACATGGTGCCATTGGAATGACCTCGGTTATCTGAACACAGAACACCATGATATATGACCAATGGTCACTCAGTTCTCGAGATATGACAACAAATCATAAGCTCTTGTACACTAGTATTTTCCAAGGAAAAGTGGCTATTTGCTGTTAATGCTGGCAGGCCAAGATTTTTGCTCATTTCAATGAAAAATAATCTGAACAGCTCAAATTTTTTTTTAATTATTTTTTGAAAGTACTAGGTGTCATTAGATTGGGAATGAGGATTTGAATGCAGAAATGTTACTCACATGGAGATTGGTTAACTGGTTGTCAAGATAATGCAATTTACATGACAGTGAATGTTGGGAATTTTCAGCACATCTGCTGAAAAGCCCAAATTTTCAACTTATATATCTTTTCAAAAATGTAAATTTTTGCCCAATCATGGTGGTAATTGACAGGCCTTATGCACCTGAAAACATACAAAAAATGTCATTAGGAACAGGCATTCCAGTCAAGACTTATAGGCTCCCGTTTTTTGGCTATTATTTTTGTCCTATAAATAAGCATTTATTGGACTAATTTCTTCTGGGAACACTTTCCTTGGTCATGATTGATATCATTGGAAAGGTATTTGAATGAGGAATCTGGAAATGCAAGTTACATCTCATAGCCAGCTTCCCAACTCGAGATACGGCCGGCCGTTTGTCCAGAAAAAGAGCAGATCTACATTTTATTTTTTATTTTTTTTATTTTTATTTTTTTTGTTACATGGTGCCATTGGAATGACCTCGGTTATCTGAACACAGAACACCATGATATATGACCAATGGTCACTCAGTTCTCGAGATATGACAACAAATCATAAGCTCTTGTACACTAGTATTTTCCAAGGAAAAGTGGCTATTTGCTGTTAATGCTGGCAGGCCAAGATTTTTGCTCATTTCAATGAAAAATAATCTGAACAGCTCAAATTTTTTTTTAATTATTTTTTGAAAGTACTAGGTGTCATTAGATTGGGAATGAGGATTTGAATGCAGAAATGTTACTCACATGGAGATTGGTTAACTGGTTGTCAAGATAATGCAATTTACATGACAGTGAATGTTGGGAATTTTCAGCACATCTGCTGAAAAGCCCAAATTTTCAACTTATATATCTTTTCAAAAATGTAAATTTTTGCCCAATCATGGTGGTAATTGACAGGCCTTATGCACCTGAAAACATACAAAAAATGTCATTAGGAACAGGCATTCCAGTCAAGACTTATAGGCTCCCGTTTTTTGGCTATTATTTTTGTCCTATAAATAAGCATTTATTGGACTAATTTCTTCTGGGAACACTTTCCTTGGTCATGATTGATATCATTGGAAAGGTATTTGAATGAGGAATCTGGAAATGCAAGTTACATCTCATAGCCAGCTTCCCAACTCGAGATACGGCCGGCCGTTTGTCCAGAAAAAGAGCAGATCTACATTTTTTTTTTTTTTTTTTTTTGTTACATGGTGCCATTGGAATGACCTCGGTTATCTGAACACAGAACACCATGATATATGACCAATGGTCACTCAGTTCTCGAGATATGACAACAAATCATAAGCTCTTGTACACTAGAAATTTCCAAGGAAAAGTGGCTATTTGCTGTTAATGCTGGCAGGCCAAGATTTTTGCCCATTTCAATGAAAAATAATCTGAACAGCTCAAATTTTTTTTTATTCGTCTTTGAAAGTAATAGGTATCATTAGATCGGCCACGAATAGCAGATTCCAGAAATGCAACTTTCACGAAGATTGGTCAAGTGGTTGTCAAGATACGAGCGAAAACGTCACTGACTTGCTGTACAATTTTTCATAAATATTGAGTTATTATTCATAATCGCCCAGTAGGTGGCGCTCTACTCGGCAAAGCTGGGTGTGCCTGGTTAACCATGGGCACTTCCCTTCTCCCCTCTCTCCCCTTGTGCTGCATGGCTCTAACTGCACACTCCCTCATTGGTTGGCCTAATGCCCACGATTCATGTAAAAATCCATTAAAGTAGCAGATCTACAAGCTGAAATATTTTTTTGTCCGTTTCCAAAAGTTCTAGATGTCTACAGAACGGGCACGACGAGCCCATTCCAGAAATGCAACTTTCACGAAGATTGGTCAAGTGGTTGTCAAGATACGAGCGAAAACGTCACTGACTTGCTGTACAATTTTTCATAAATATTGAGTTATTATTCATAATCGGCCAGTAGGTGGCGCTCTACACGGTAAAGCTGGGTGTGCCTGGTTAGTCTTGGGCACTTCCCTTCTCCCCTCTCTCCCCTTGTGCTGCATGGCTCTAACTGCACACTCCCTCATTGGTTGGCCTAATGCCCACGATTCATGTAAAAATCCATTAAAGTAGCAGATCTACAAGCTGAAATATTTTTTTGTCCATTTTCAAAAGTTCTAGATGTCTACAGAACGGGCACGACGAGCCCATTCCAGAAATGCAACTTTCACGAAGATTGGTCAAGTGGTTGTCAAGATACGAGCGAAAACGTCACTGACTTGCTGTACAATTTTTCATAAATATTGAGTTATTATTCATAATCGGCCAGTAGGTGGCGCTCTACACGGTAAAGCTGGGTGTGCCTGGTTAGTCTTGGGCACTTCCCTTCTCCCCTCTCTCCCCTTGTGCTGCATGGCTGCACTGCACACTCCCTCACAGCAAGGAGCTCCCAGGAGAGTCCCCTTCTCTTCCCTGGCAAAAAACACTCCAGGACGGGCCGGCCAACTGTTAAAG